>NC_083433.1:45737584-45917008 GCF_020745735.1 Hemiscyllium ocellatum | reverse complement strand
TCCCTCCTCCCTACCTTTTATCTCAGCCGGCTTGGCTCTCTCTCTCTTATTCCTGATGAAGGGCTTATGCTCGAAACGTCGAATTCTCTATTCCTGAGATGCTGCCTAACCTGCTGTGCTTTGACCAGCAACACATTTGCAGCTGTGATCTCCAGCATCTGCAGACCTCATTTTTTACTCGGAAATCAGCAACAGCCAGGTTCATGACACCGTAGATAGCTCTGCTGCCCAGAACTGGAAGAGAGAGAGTGACAGGGGATTCAATAGTCAGGGTTACAGACAGGCACTTTTCTGGCCACAGCCATGAATCCAGGATGGTATGTTATCTCCCTGGTGATAGGATCCGCGATATCATGATGCAGCTACAGGACATTCTGGAGCTGGAGGGTAAACAGCCCGTGGTTGTAGAACACACCGATACCAACGACATAATGAAACAAAGGGATGAGTGCTTGAAAGCTGGATATTGGGAGAGCAGGGACACATTATAATGCAGCTCCTGAAATGTTATGATGTCAGACTTGCTCCCAGTGCCATGTGCTCGTGAGAGCAGGAATATGAGGGTAGATCAGCTGGATGTGTGCTTAGAGAAATGGTGTACCAGAGAAGGGTTTAGGTTCTTTCTGCATTGTGAGCGTTTCTGGGTTGGGTGGGACCTGTACCAGCCTGACCGGTTACCCTTGGGCAGGGCTGGGAGAAATCTCCTGGTGGGGGCTATTGCCAGTTCCATTGGTGAGGTATTAACTAGTCTGGCAGGGGGGTGGGAGCTAAAGTGTCAGGTTAGATGGGTCAGAGTCAGGACAGAGAGTGGGAGGTAGAATATTAGTGATGTAGTCAGCGGCTCCGAAAACCAAAGGAAAGGAGGATTAAACGAGGATTGAGTCCCTCTTCATCCATCAGTCCTGACATCCCAGGAATCAGAGTCAACAAAATCTGGAGCTGTACAGCTCTCTGTCTCCAAGTGCTTCAGCAAAATGGTGGGAACCTGCATCCAAACCAAGAAGTGCTGGAGATCCCCAGCAGGTCTGGCAGCATCTGAAATGGTGACACCTGCAGGAAACATTGCAGCCTTGGTCATCTTTTTCACTGTCCACTAAACCTCCAATTTTGGCGTCATCTGCAAAATTACTAATACCTCCTGTGTTTACATCCAAATCATTGATATAAATGACGGAAAATAATAGATACAGCACCAATCCTTGTGACACTCCACAGGCCTCCTGTCTGAAAAGCATCCCTCCACCACCACTCTCTGTCTTCTACTTTTGAGCCAGTTCTGTACTCAAATAGCTGGTTTCCGCTTTATTCCATGAGATCTAACCTTGCTGACCAGTCTCCATGAGAAAGCTTGCCGAATGCCTTACTAAAGTCCACGTTGATCATGTCGACCAGTCTGCCCTCAACAATCATTTTTGTTACTTCAAAAACCATTCTACCCCCGGAAAGCATAACAGTTACAGCACCAGAGTAATCAGCCCATCGTATCTGTGCAGATCATAATGCCATTCCAAACTAATTCCATCTGCCTGTAACATGATCCATATCCCTGATAACCTATGCCTGCTTATGTGTCTGTCCGAATGCCTCTTAAATTGTGTTTGTTTCTGCTTTTCCCATCTCCCAGGAGAATATCACTTATCAACATCTGCACAAGACACTTGTCTGACACAACTCCCTTTAAACTTGCACAGATGTTGTTGGAAATGCTCAGCAGGTAATGCAGCATCTGGGAAGAAAAATCAGTTAGAGTTTCCGGTCTGGGCACCCTTCCTCAGATACGTTAACTCTAATTTCTTTTCACAGATGCTGCTAGACCTGCTGAGCTTTTCCAGAAACTTCTGTTTCTCTTCCTGGTTTACAGAATCTGCAGTTGTTACAGTTTTCATATCCTTTAAACTTTCCCCCTCTCCTCCAGAATTTGTCATTTCCACCTTGGAAAAAACTTCACATTATTCGTTTGGACTCCCCTGCCCTGGGAAAGAAAGAAACCATGACTATTCACCCGATCACTGCTCCTCATAATTTTATGAAGTTCGATAAATCCACCTAAAGTGTCCAGTGCTGCAGGGAAATAGCCTCAGCCTATTCAGCCTCTCCCTATGGTTCAAATGTTCGAATACTGGCAATACCCTAGTAAAACTTTTCTGAACTCTTGCAATTTCCCAGCATCTTTCCTATAGCAGGGAGACTGGAATTGAAAGCAGTCTGGGCATTTCAAAAGTGTAAAAAGTGAGGTCTGCAGATGCTGGAGATCAGAACTGAAAATGTGTTGCTGGTTAAAGCTGGTTCCTGAGGAAGGGCTTATGCCCGAAACGTCGAATTTCCTGCTCCTTGGATGCTGCCTGACCTGCTGCGTTTTAACCAGCAACACATTTTCATTTCAAAAGTGGCCAAGCAAATAAACTGTGCAACCGAAACATGATCTCCCAGCTCCTATACTCAATGCACTGCCCAAAAACAGCTAGCATACTGCACACCATCTTCACTGACCTGTCTACCTCAACCACACTTTCAAGGAACTATCAACCTACACTGCACGGTCTGTTTGTTTGTCAACACTTCCCAAGGACTTGCTATTAAGAGGTTGACTCCTATTCTGATAACATCTTTCTGAAATCGGGGAGACTACAATTGAATGCAATATTCTAAAACTGGCCTCACCAATACCCTACTCAGCCACAACGTGACCTCCTAATCCCTATGCTCAGTGACAGAATCCCTACAATGTGGAAGCAGGCCATTCGGCCCATGAGACCATACCAACCATCGCAACAGCATTCCACCCTAACTCTGTAACCTACCATTACCCAAAGCTAATCCACCTAACCTGCGTGTCTTTGAAATTGTGGCAGGAAATTAAGAGCACCCAGAGGAAGTCCACGCAGACACACAGGAAGAATGTGCAAACACCACACAGACAGTGGAATCGAACCAGAGTCCATTTATTGATCAGCATGTTCCAAATGCCACGCTCAGCACCTGATCTCCCTGAAACTCTACTTTCCAGAAACTATGCAGTTGTTCTGTGACCTTCAGGCGGAATTAAGCTGAGGAGGAGAAAACAGGGACAGGGTTGAGTTGTAGATCTATAAAATAAGTCTCCATCTTCCCCCTCTGTGTTCCCCCGTCTCCTCCCATTCTGTCTGTTACCCCCTCTCTCTCGCCAGCCCTTTGTTGGTCACCACCACCCCTGTCGCCGCCACCCATCGTTCTGTCCCCCCATCTGTCGGTCTGTCGCGCCCTCAGTCTTTCCCCCTCTCTGTCAGTCACTCCCCCGTCGGTTGCACACCCATCATTTTCCCCCCCTCCCTATGTCAGTTGCACCCCCTCGGTCTGCTCCCCCTCTCTGTCGGTTGCCCCCCCTCCCCCCAACCGTCAGTCGCCCCCTCTGTTCCCCTCCTCTCTAATCCTACTTTCTGTCCTCACCCATTTCTGTCCCACCAGTCTCGATCCACCTACCCTCTCTGTTCCTCCGCCCACCCCCTCCCAGTCCCCTAGTTCTGTACTCCCCCACTGGAGGGAAAATATCTTCTCTATTTACCCTATCCATGCCCGGCCTGATTTTAAAAGTCTCTTTCAGGTCACCGTTCAGCCTCTGATGCTCCAAGGAAAACAGCCTATCCAACCCTGGCAAAATCCTATAATTCTGTTCTGACCCATTTCAAGTTTGAGAACATCCATGTGATCGGAAGGAGACCAGAATTGCATGGAATATTACAAAAGTTGCCGAATCAATGCCCTGTACAGCCGCAATATGACCTCCCAACCCCTATACTCAATGCTCTGACCAATAAAGGCTAGCAGACAAACTGCCTTCTTCACTAATCTATCTACTTGCTACTCTACTTTCAAGGAAGTATGAGCCTGCACTCCAAGGTCTCTTTGTTTAGCAGCACTCCCCAGGAACTTACTATTAACTGTATACGTCCTGCTAAAGTTTGCTTTTCCAAAATGCAGCAGCTCACATTTTTCTAAACTGAACTCCTCAGCCCATTCACCCATCTGATCCAGATCCTCTTGTACCCGGAGGTAATCTTTTTCACTGTCTACTACACCTCCCATTTTGGTGTCATCTGCAAACTTACTAACAATACCTCTTATGTTCACATCCAAATCATTGATATAAATGGCGAAAAGTAGTGGATCCAGCACCGATCCTTGTGACACTCCACTGGTCTCAGGCCTCCAGCCTGAAAAGCACCCGCTGCCTTCTACGTTCGAGCCAGTTCTGTACTCCATACGATCTAGCCTTGCTGACCAGTCTCCCATGAGGAACCTTGTCGAATGCCTTACTGAAGTTCATGTAGATCATGTCCATGCTCTGACCTCAGCAATCCTCTTTGTTACTTCTTCAAAAAAACTGAATCAAATTCATGAAGTATCATTTCCCATGAACACAGCTGTTATTAATATCCAGGATTTAACTCTGTACATTGGGGTCTGCGTTGCCCAGTTATAGGTGTTAATATTCTGGATGAAGTTCAAGTACACCAGCATTTTGTCAGTGACTGTGTATTGAGTCTTGTTAATGTCACCAACCCAGGTGAGTTCCTTTTGAAAAGCAGTCCCTGTATCCCTTGCCCACCAGGAAATAGTGTAAGTGTCCTTACCTCTGGACTAGGAGGATCAGGCTCAGAGTTGAGTAACAGCATCTTTGAAGAGGCTGATTAGTAAACGTGCCCAAGCCACCAGGCCATACTGCCTCCCAGCTGTCCCTGCCTGAGCCTCTAAACAGAACCTTCCTGTAGTTTCTCTCCTGTCAGACTCTCCCATTGCTCAGTTTGTCCAGGATTCCCTCCTGCTGCTGCACTGCTCCTGTCCCTCACTGACCTGTCCATCCCCCAGTGTCCTCCACATTCATTCATTGTTTACAATCCCATTACCATAGTTCTCCAGCCCCGCCCCTTCCTGTCCATAGAGATGGCTCAGTGGTTAGCACTGCTGCCTCACAGCACCAAGTACTCTGGTTCGATTCCGGCCAAACCCTGAGTTTGTGCATTCTTCCCGTGTCTGAGCAGGTTTCCTCCGGATGCTCCGGTTTCTGCCCACAATCCAAAGATGTGCAGGATGGCTGAACTGGCCATTCTAAATTGCCCATTATATTAGTTAGAGGGCATGGGTCTGTATAAGTTACTGTTTGGAGGGTCATTATGGACTTGTTTGGCCGAAGGGCCAGTTTCCATACTGTAGGGATTCTGATATATTGGGCAGCAGCTGCTGTCAATCACCCAGGCTCCTGTATGATCGGGAGCACGTACTGTAGGAGGGGAGACCAGTGTATGGGCACAGTGCTGGCCAATTGTGGGAGTATGCACAGTGCCTGGGAAGGAGGCTGTGGTTGTGAGGGATTAATCTGTCATTGGCAGCTTCCTCCCTCTGGGATCAGGACCCAGGGGAATGGCCTTTTTCTTGCTATCCTGACATGTGATCAGACTATCAGTGGTGCAGCGTTTTGCAAAAAGTTATCAGAACTTTTCTGTGAAGATTCAGGGTTGTTATGGAAAGGGACAAGGATGGGGCTGCAATTAGAGTTCTAATTTGGCTCATTTTAGTAAGATGGGTCTTGGCCAGAGTGTGCAGGATGGTTCTCATCAGGAGCTAGGAAACTGAATTCGAAGAGAGAGTGTGAGAGAACAGGGTATGGAGGAAAGGAGTGGGGGAATTGGTTTGGATTTCAGCTCACAGAAGAGAGAAATTGTGAGACTGAGGTTTAAAGCTTTGGGGGAACAAGGAAACTGCAGGTTAGTACTACAATTGTCTTATGAATTTCCATCCTGTATTAACGGTGGTAACTTGTGTGCTCTGTTGTCTGGTACTGAAAGGGTGGATTTGCAGATGAGAAATTCAAATTGAACTTCATGTTCAGTTTTGATAGTTACTTGATCCGTGCCGATCTGAATATCATTGGCCTTTTCATGTGGAAGGAAAGGTGTGTATTCTGTCCGTGGGCGAATATTTCAAATCAGTGTGACTGCAAAAGTACTGAGACACAGCCAAGTCCATGTCAGCATGGTGAGTGTGGAGAGAGATTTAATTTGTTTTTGAAAGTTTGAAAAATCATGGCACATCTCCCAGGAACAATTAAGCCACAACTTTGCTTTGTAGAAGGACAAGTCTTTAATTAACCATGCAACCAGAAAGACACAAGGATACCTGCACCATGGGAAATACTATGGAAACGGGATTGTTGTAAAGGAGTTCATTCTCGATCATGGATTGTAATCCATGGGCGTTGTCGGTTCCAGCGCCGTGGGGCAATACTGGAAATATGAGGAATGTAATGTAGGTTTCAGTTATTAAACTGTAAAAAGTGCAGAACAATTTACAAGGATGTTGGCAGGGCTCAGGGGTCTGAGTTATAGGGAGAGGTTAGACAAGCGAGGATTTTTTTGTTTAGAGCAGAGGAAACTGAGGGGGTACTGTTCTAGAAGTGTATAAGACTATGAGAGGCATGGATAAGGTGAATGCAGTCAGTCTTTTTCCCAGGAACCCAAGGATTGGACGGCTTGATTGGATCAGTTGAAGGTTAGAGGAGAAAAAAACAAAGGGAAGCTGAGGGGCAACTGTTTTACCCAGAGGGTGGTATGTATATGGACTGAGCTGCCAGTGGAAGTGGTTCAGGCAGGAACACTCAACAACAGGTAAAAGACATTTGGAACAAATACATGGATAGGAAAGGGTCAGAAGCAGATGGGCCAAGTGCAGGGAAATGGGGTTAGTGTGGATGGACATTCTGGTCGGCATGGGCCAGTTTGGGCCAAAGGGCCTGTCTCTGCTGCAGGATGCTATGACTCTAAGTGCATTTGCTATTTCTCCCCCTAACCCTGTTGGTATCTTGGGATGTATTCCGTCAGGGCAATGAGACTTGTCTACCTTTAGCTCCATTAACTTGCCCAGCTCTAACACTTTCACGATAATGGTTATTATCGAGGTCGTCACCTTCCTACGTCTCCTGATCAATTACTGCCATGCTCTTTGTATCCTCCACTGTGAGACTGACTGCTGTGTACTCATATTCCTGAACCCTGCTGGATAGGAATAACTCGGCGCAGAACTTAGAGGTCTTCTTTGTGTCTTTATTGATGTGGAGAGTGTACATGCAAAACACCTCCAGGCAGCATCAGGTAACTCCCCGCCTGTCCGATGTGCCACTCCCATTCTTATAACTTTGTGGCTTGTGACTTTGAATAGAGACTGTCTCTCAGTATTATTTCCATGGCAACGGCAGTTAGAAAGTCTAGTTCAGTTCAGCACTTTATGGTTAAATCACACACCCCTCCCCCCACGCCCCATGGATCCCTAAAGTATCTGACAGGCGCTTCAGTTTCAGTGGGGCTGTCTATCAGGATTCTGATGTGGAGGAGCCGGTGGTGGGGTGGACAAAGTTTAAAAACCACACATCACCAGGTTATAGTCCAACAGGATTATTTGCAAGTACAAGCTTTTGGAGTGTGCTGTGATTTTTAACTTGATCAGGATTATCTCTATGGTAACAGTGAAGTGCTTCAGCAATTACAGAGGCCATATGTTCCCCACACGATAGGTTCCCCTCGAGCAGTGTAAACTGGTATTCTGGCCCTGGGGATAGTTACTCATCACTTTTCTCTCCCAATCCCATCTAGCTTTCTGTTGATCTTTAAAGTTTTTCTAATCTCCTTGGACTTTGGCAATTTGTATGCATTCTATTTCAGTTTGATAGACTCTCTTATTTCCTGAGCCACCCATGGCAGATGACTCCTTTTCCTACAGTCCTTCCTTTTCCCTGATATATACTTTTGCGGAGCATTTCAAAAAATTGCTTTGATATTCCCGCACTCTCTGTCAACTTTCCCACCATAAAGTCTTTGTTTCCAGTCTACGTTAGCCAACTCCTGCCTCATCCTATTGTAGTCTCCTTTTGTTTAAGCACTGGATCTTGGGAGTGGATCTAATCTTCCAGCTTTCCATCTGTGGCCTTGGCTTTGTAATAAAATACAGGATAGATATTCTCAAAACTCTGGATGCTGCGAATGTACTACGCAGTCTAAAACCATAAATCCCTGTCTCCCCTCAGTTTAAAATTGCAAAATCATTATCTCCTACACGCGTCCTTACTATCTAAGATTGGAATGCTAATCCACCCGACTATCTGTCATTTTCCGAAAATCTCCTTTGGTGAAGGTAGTGATTTTTGGATTCAGCTTTCCAGTTATTACCGTAAGAAGATAAGCACTGGGCACAGGAGAGGCAATGCAGCCCTTCAAACCAGCTCCACCATTTAATACGGTGATGATTGAGCTCACCTCGGTCTCAGCTGGATGTTCCCACCTGCTCTCTCTCACCCTTCATCTCATTGCAAATACAACATCTGTATCTCTTCAAATTGGCTCATTGTCCTGGCATCCACCACATTTTGAACAGGGAATTCCATAGATTCACAACACATTGAGACAAGTATATTCTTCTTCATGAGAATAGAATAGAGTCCCTATAGTGCAGAAACAGTATTCATCCATCGAGTCCACACCAGCCCTATAATGAGCATCCCATTCAGACCCACTTGTTCCCTGTAACATTGCATTTCCCATGGCTAACATTGATTAGATTAGATTTACAGTGTGGAAACAGGCCCTTCGGCCCAACAAGTCCACACCGACCCGCCGAAGCGCAACCCACCATTACATTTACCCCTTACCTAACACTGGGCAATTTAGCTTGGCCAATTCACCTGACCCGCACATCTTTGTGACTGTGGGAGGAAACCCACCCGGAGGAAACCCACGCAGACACATGCAAACTCCACACAGTCAGTCGCCTGAGTCGAATTGAACCCGGGTCTACAGGCGCTGTGAGGCTGCTAACCACTGTGCCACCGTGCCGCCCACAAACGTGCCGCTAACGTGCATGGACACTCAGCAATTTAGCATGGGCAATCCACCTAACCTGCACATCTTTGGACTGTGTGAGGAAACTGGAGAACTGCACGAAAACATGCAAACGTGGGGAGAATGGGTAAACTCCACACAGTCACCTCTGGTCTCTGATGCTGTGAGACAGCAGTGCTAGCCACTGAGCCACCTCTGCTTAAAACCTACTGCGCCTTATTAACCTCCCAATTCTCCAGTTGGCTGAATCTATGTTCCTCACGTCAGAAATCCGGTTGTCTAAGCGGATGTCTCAGTAAATCCCAGTGACGGCCCACATGTCCCGTGTGTCTGAATGGGGATCCGATACACAACATCCTCCATCCCACACTTTTCATTCACGTTCCAGAGACAGGGCTCCAGTGGCTGCATGAGGACTGCAACTCCCAAATTCCGAGGCAGGGACCAAACGTCTGTGGGGAAACGTGGCACTGCACACGTGCAGAATGTGGGTGGGTTTTGGAGCATGTGCTTTGGTGTAACTAGTGGAAAGTATTTCACACAGTGATTGTCTGGAGGAGGAACGTATTTGCTTGTAGTATTGGTCTGTTGGGGGGTTAAAGTGTCACCACACCCACATGGGACCAAGTTACATTCCCAACTTGTCATAACCCTGGAACCGACCAATGAGAAACAAAGAAGGCTCTGACCTATTCTCCCAGACTGAAGGTTCCTCTTCTGTCCAGGATCTGCCACCTCCCTTTCTGTTTCCTTTTGTTTCATTCTGCTGTTACATTATTGACTTGCAGTAACTGAAGGGAAAGGAAGTGAACCCAGAAAGGGCGCAGAGTCTAACCAGGGACGGGAAGTGGTGGCATGGATCTGTTTATCAACAACTCCATGAGAATGGGGAGGGTGTACACTCAGGAGTAGCAGAGCCAGAATGGTGGGAGAGAGTAAGTGGGCTGGAGGGTTACAGCTTTGGGGGAAGAAAGGGAAAAAAGATATTCTAGAGAAACTAGAATTGTCTGTTCTGAATTTCTCATCTGTACATATTCCTTTATACAGGGTGCTAGACGGTGAAGATTTGCAGACTGAAATCTCAAAATCATGTGCAGATTGTGATTACATTGCCTAGTGTTTAAAGAACCAAAGATGGAGAATGACTCTGCCAAAATCCTGCAACACTCTCCCTCCCAGCATTGTCAGTCTATCTATGCCAAATGGACTGCGAATGGTTCAAGACAGCAGCTCACTACCATCTTCTCAAGGGTAACTGGAGATAGGGAATAAATGCTGGCTGAGCCAGTGATGCCCATATCCTGGAAATGGTTGCTATCTCTAGTTGCTGAAACCCAGTTGATGTTACTGCAGGATGATGAGGGATGCTGATTGTATCCTCCAGGAGGCAGCACCATCACATTACCCCTGCCTACACCCACACAGTAACACAGCAACGTCACTGGAACAAAAGGCAGTGAAGCCAAAGGAGGACTTAGATATAGTTCTTCGAGGTAGAGTCATGAAAGGGGATGAGAACACAGCAGGAACAGGAGACTGATATGGATGGTCAGCTGTTTCCCATTGAATGGTGGAGCAGGAGTGAAAGGCTGAATGGCCTCCCGCTACTATCTCCCAGGTATGTATATAGTCATGGAGCCTGGGTTGGAAGGAGTGGGCAGGGATTCTGCAGGAGATTGCACCTCCACATCAGTTTTCAGTGAGGGATGGTTTGGTGGATTTTTAAAAATATGTCTTTTACAAGGTTTGTGAATTTGGTTGAAAAATATTGTAGCTATTTATTCCACTATAAATAAAACTAAAAGAAAAGAAATGAAACTATCTGGACTTAAGTTTTTAAGAATTTCAAACGTCCTGTAAAACAAAATCCTGTCTATTCCCGGACACCATCACTTTCCAGTTATTCAAACTCCAGGGAAATATTTAATCCCTGTCTGAACCTTTGGTTTGATTTAACTGCTTTTCAATTCTCATTCTGTGAGCTGTGAAGTGTTCTCCTCCCCCCCGCCCCCACAAATTTCTCCGACCCAGAAGTGTTATCACACACAGCTGAGCAACCTTCCCTCGTTCATCATTACGCCATTTTGGGTTTTGTTAATATATAATCACCAGCAGGAAACCACCCGTGTAACCAATTGAATATTTACAAACAAAGCCCATTACGGGCAAAGCAAACCATTCCATGTGACAGAGTGGGAAGGGACCAAATCAAAGTAGAGTTGGGGGTGAGGGGGCAGCGGTGGAGATAAAGCACTGTATCCCCTGCGATGCCCACCTCTACCTAAACACATTGAAACATTGATACATACCACATGATCCTTCTCCAAGGACGCCCTGCTTTATCCTCTATCATAGAATAGAATCCTGATAGTGTGGAAGGAGAGCATTGACCCATCAAACCCCACCAACCATTCAAAGAGCATCCCACCTGGAGCACTCCGTCCTTGTAACACTGCATTTCCCATGGCTGATCCACGGAGTCTGCACAATCCTGGACACTGTGGACAATTTCACACAACTGATCCACCTCACCCACAAATTTTTGAACTGTGGGAGGAAACCAGAGCACCTGGAGGGGGCTCTCATAGGAGAATGTGCAAACTCCACATAGGCTGTTGACCAAGGCTGGACTCCAACCTTGTACCTGGTGCTGTGAAGCAGCAGTGCTATAATCCCAATTAAATCAAAACAGATGATCCCTGCTCATTGTCACATTGCTGTTTATTGCCCAGAGAGTCTGGGAGATGCTGCAGCCAGAAAGATTTCCGATTATCTCATGAGGAAGAGAATTCAAAATTCGGGCCAATGACTCGGGCGCAGTGAAGTCACGGAGGTCTGGGAACCATCAGAAATGTAACAGGTTGTGAGCAAGGTGGGTTGAGACAAGAACAAAAAGACAGTGTCACACAGGGGAAGGCAGGAGAGATTAAATTGCAGAAATGGTAGTCCCTCAAGGCCATGGGGAATGGAGTTAGGGCTGGGAAAGAAACCAGGAAACAAGGTGAGCAGCTGTCAAAGAAATCCATTGAAAAAACAGATTATAACAACATAGAGGGCAGAGTTCACAGTCTGAAATTGTTGCTCTCATTGGTGAGTACAGAATGCTGTAAAGCCTGGGTCATTCTATTGCAGCCAAGACATGCAGGATTGGCCAAGTGGCCTCAATATGTGCTGTAACTTTCTGATCAATTTATTGTGACATTTGGAATTCAGGTCGGATGATGTTCATAAATTCTCAAATTGGAGAAATGTTAAATAAATCACAATGATCACATTCTGCAGACTTTAGTCCGCAGCCCTGCCTGCTCCAGCATCTCAGTTACATCCATGTCCTTTTATTCTAATGTGATGCTGGTTACTGCCTCTGCCACCCCATCAGTGAGTTCCTGCTCCCCACCATCTCCGAGTGAAATGAATTCTCCCCTCCCCTTCTTTCAGAGAATTAGTTTCAATCTAAATCCTCCAGTTTCTGACCTCTCTGTTAGAGAATAGCTCCTTCCTATCCACTCAATCTGGATTCCTCAGCATTTTATCACTTCAATTATATCTCAGCTCATCCTCCTCGGAAATCATCCCCAGCCTATCCAACCTTTCCTCAGAGCAGAAATTCTCCAATTGTAGAAACATTCTGATCAATCTCCTCTGTACCCTCTCTGGTGTGATCACATCAACCTTGGAATGTGGGGATCAGAAGTGTGTGCAGTACTTTAACCGCAGTCAAACGAGTGTTCCTGACATTTCCCATGTCACCTCCGTGTTCTTGTGGTTGTTTCTCTCACAAAAAAGAATCCTGGTTTTCCCACATGGAACTGGGTGTGCACTCCATGGGTCTTGGATTCCCTACCATGTGTTTATTTGTTAAATAATCCTAAATTAACTTCAGATTAAAACAACATTATCAGCTACCCACCAATCAATTTCTTCCATTATACTCAAGTCACCTTACTTTTTAAAATTTCTTTAAAATTATTACTATCGAAACACAACAGGCTTAAATTTGCTGATCAAGTATTCAGATGTCTCCACTGTTACAATCACTTCAAGATTGTCTTTACCTTCAGCTACATTGGTGAATTGAACATTGATTGTAAATATATGAATATCAAAAGGACTTGAGTTTTATGATAATTAATCCAGTCTGATGTTCTTGTTTGTTAATATCTTGAAGAGAACTGTCCTCAGAACTCCAGCTGTGCTCTGATTTCATTCACAACTGGGTGTGGCTGGACTGCAGATCTTAGATCTGTTCAGTTGTTTCCCGGATTGCTTCGCTCTGTCTATCACTTGTCGCTTATGCTGTTTGGCACACAAGTAGTCCTCTTTGGAAACTTCATCAGGTTAACACCTCATTTTTAGGTGTTCATGCTGCTGTTACTGGCATGCCCTCCTGAATTCTCTCAGTTGAACGAGGAGTGATCCTCTGATTCGATGGTAAGAGGTAAATTGGGGGATATGATGGGCCATGATTCTGTAAGTTTTGTTGGAGTACAATTCTACTGCTGTTGGTGGAAGGAAAGAGCTAAACTCTTACACTGTTGGCCCCATATACTACATGCAGTATCATGAACACTGATAGGCCAAGACATGAAATACGAGCAACACTGTACAATGATGCAGGATCACACCTGCAGCAAGGGGAGTTTGAGATCCAATTTGACATAGGAGTAGGGAAAGAAGCAGCTGATCAGATTGTCTCATTCATTGTCATAAAGAGACTCTATGAGATTATTGCACTCTTGGGGGTAAGGATGGAGGAGGTTGGGGAGATGGAGAGCCCTTCAAAAGAAACTAATCTGCCTGAGAGTTGTGAAATAGAATTGATAGCCATGCATTTAACAGAAAGCTAATTGAAACTCTTTTTATCCCCAAAAGATAACAAGACTGATGGTGCTTCCAATCATCACCAGAAACAAACCCCAGAATACATGGTTCGGAGATGGATGTCAATTGCCAATCAACATCCAATTCCTGCAATCATTGAGCAAACTTACATGTGATGAACCAGTTCTGATGAACCAGAAAATCACTGTTCACTCTGTGCAGATGGACAGCGAAGTGGGGAAGTATTGACTGAGTGGTATTGTCGTGAGACAGTTAATCTATAAACCCCAGATAGTGTTCTGGAGACCTGGATTCAAAGCCTGCTGCAGCAGATGGAGGAATTTGAATTCAATAAAAAAAACTTGTGAATTTAGAGTCTAATGATGACCATTAATCGATTCTCAGAAAAACCGATCTGGTTCAGTAATGCCCTTTCAGGAAGGAAGCTGCCATCCTTCCCTGGTCTGGCCTACATTGTGACCTCAGACCCACAGCAATGTGGTTGACTCTTACCTGCCCTCTGGGCAATTAGGGATGGGCAGGAAATGCTGCCGGGCCAGCAACACCCTCATCCTGTGAATGAATAAAGGGAAATAAAAGTCTCTACCTAGTGTGAATCTGTACATGTTCAACAATGTTGTGAACATTTCCAAAGCTAAGATCTCTGTGTGCAAAACTTTGAGCTGCCAAAACCATTGTTCTTTACTTGGCGTGAGAAAGAGAAAAAAAAATCCTTCAACTTTGGCTATCAGTAAATTCCCTGGTGTCTCAGCAGGATGGATGCCTGAGTGAATCCCCCCCCCCCCCCCCCCCCCCCACACACACGCACAGAGCAGGTGAACAGCTCCCCAGTCTGACTGGTTTGGCCCATTTCCAGATGGGATGGGTAAAGAATTCCCTTCTGGCATTCCCCACATTTCCAGAGTCAGTCCCTAGTGTGACTGCACTGGTGTTTTGCCATTTCAGATAAATGCTGGCAGACTGTTACACACACTGTTAGCACCCCCCACCCCTCAAGGACCCAGTATAAAGCAGTAAACATTATCTCCTGCTGTGGAGGGACAGCCTGTATTGGGCTGTGTAGGAACACTGAGCAGATTTCCCTAAATGACAACTTACTTGGTGACCAGAGCAATTTAAGCAAGTCCAAATAAAATGCAGTATAGCACAGAAAGAGGCCTATCAAATCCAAGCTGGCTCTCTGTCGCAAAAAATCCAATATTCTCATTCCCCATATGTACCCCAAACTCTGCAAGTTTATTTCTCTCAGAACTGATCTAATTGTTTTTATCAATCATTGAGCTTCTCTACTTGTGCCACCATAATAAGCAAAATGTTCTGCATATTTCCAGGCAATACAGTCAGTAGAAACACTTGCTCATCTCCGGCTGTCTCAAAACTTTACATCTGACCTTAATTCTTGTGCCATCACCTATCAAATACAGATATTTTTGTCTGCTATATCTAGGTCTATTATTGGACAGCCAGCGAGAGTTTCAAAGCAATCTCTACTTGTAGAGACTCTTCTTCGAATCTCTGCCTTACCCACAGTCTGTGGGCGGCACGGTGGCACAGTGATTAGCACTGCTGCCTCACAAGCGCCAGAGACCCGGGTTCATTTCCCGACTCAGGCGACTGACTGTGTGGAGTTTGCACGTTCTCCCCGTGTTTGCGTGGGTTTCCTGTGGGTGCTCCGGCTTCCTCCCATAGTCCAAAGATGTGCAGGTCAGTTGAATTGACCATGCTAAATCGCCCGTAGTGTTAAGTAAAGGGATAAATGTAGGGGTATGGGTGGGTGGCGCTGTGGCGCGTCGGTGTGGACTTGTTGGGCTGAAGGGCCTGTTTCCACACTGTAAGTAATCTAATCACAGAGACAGTATATTTAATAGGTACTAGACAAAGGTATATCAGTTACATGGGCAATTGTCATTACTTAGTTTAAAGCAGGTAATTATGACCTTACAAAGCTTGATGAATGATGATGTCCTGTGATAACGTGTGATGGATTACAGAAATTGATTATCATATTGTTCATGATTATGTGTTGATGGGAAGAGATTAAGGCAGAAAGGTTCTTCCGTCAGTAAATGGGGATTCACTTACCTATGCTAATATGGAGGGGAGGTAAGACAAGGGAGGGGAAGGCAGTTTAACAGGGTTGTATCCAGGGTTCTCAGTCTTGTCTGGAAAGGGCACATTCCTCTGTCTGGGGTTACGGGGCAATCCACACGTGTGGCTGCAAGAGGTTCTATTTTGAGATACTGTCAGCCTCCCCCCTTCTGAGGTGTTCTGTCTGTATTCTAAGAGTGTAGGCTTTCAGTTGATGAAATAAGGCCTTTGGCAAGGAATGTTTAATCCTTGAGTCCCCACGGTGTCCTGAAAGAGAAGCAAAAGGTATGGAACTGGCCCCTCTGTGGTATTTTAACTTCCTCGTTCTGACCAGGAATCTGTTGACCAGAATTGGATGCAATGATTGACTGTGACCTAACTAGAGCTTTGTCAAGGGTCAGCATCTTTTCCGTGAGTTTGTTAGTGTTCCCACATTAATGAAGCCAAGCATCCATTTGTTTTACTCAATACACTTTATGTTCTCTCTCCTTTAATGATTGGTACACATTGTCCCCCATTCCTGCTGTCCTGCTCTCTGTATCTGTGCCATTCAAATATATATTCCCTTTTGACATTGCTTCTCTCAAAATGCACAAACTTACTGTGTGTGCTAAAGAAGAGACATATTCTACTCAAAATATTATCTCTCGCTCCACACATTCTACCCCCTGGAAAACAGAACAGTACAGCACCGGAATAATCGGCCCACCATGTCTGTGCGGATCATGATGCCATTCCAAACTAATTCCACCTGCCTGTACATCGTCCATATCCCTGCCAACCCTTGCCTGATTATGTGTCTGCCCAAATGCCTCTTAAAAGTTGTGATTTTTTTCTGCTTTTCCCATCTCTCAGGAAAGTACATTCTTGTCATTTACCACCTTCTGCATAAGAAACTTGTCTGACACAACTGCCTTTAACCTTGCACAAATGTTGTTGGAAATGCTCAGCAGATCATGCAGCATCTCTGAAGAAAAGTCAGTTCATGTTTCGGGTCTGGTCACCCTTCCTCAGAAACATTAACTTTAATTTATCTTCATAGAAGCTGCTAGAGCTGTTGAACTTTTCCCGATAATGTTTTTGTTTCTGGTTTACAGCATCTGCAGTTGTTTCAGTTTTCATTTCCTTTAAACTTGCCCCCACTCCCCTAAATCTATGGCCTGTAGAATTTGCCATTTTCATCTTGGAAAAAGATTCAGATTTTTTACTCTGTCTGAGCCTTTCGGATCACCCGCAGCCTCTGACTTTCACAAGACAAAACTCCAAGTCTATCCAACCTCTCCCAATCCAGGCAACATCCTGGTAAACCTGTTATCACGCTGTTCAAAGCCTCCACATCCTCCTTTTTATGTAGTGATCAAAACAGCACACAATACTCCAAAGGTGGCATAATGACAGTTTTATATTCACTCCCCTGACAGAAGAAGGCAAGTATGCCATCCACCTCCTTCACCACTTTCAGGGAGCTGTGAACTTGCCCCTGAAGATCCCTGTGTACATCAATGCTGCTGAGAGCCCTTTGGCTTAGTGAATGCATTCCTCTGGCAATGAGCCTCTCAAAATACATCACCTCACACTTGTCTGGATTAAAATCTATCTCCGTATAGGTTTTACAACTGATCTCTTTCTTGCTTTATCCTTTGACAACATTCTTCATGATTCATAACTTCATCAATTTGTAACATCTAGAAACTTGCTAATTAAATCGTTTACATTTCCATGCTAATCATTGATATATGTTACAGACAATAGATGTTCCAATTCTGATCCTTGTGCAACAACACTGGCCACAGAACTCCAGCCCACGCAACGTGCTGTAGAAGGAACATATTTCATTTAGTTAGTCAGTCAGTCAGAAAGCATTCCAGGCATTGGTGTGGCATTAGATGTGTCAAGATGACCACAATCCTGGTAAAAACATCCTGGAGCAGATTTTCAATTCTGTTTACCCTACCTGGGGACTCCCCCAGAACCAAATATAAAGCTGTATACATTATCTCCTGCTGTGGAAGGACAACCTGTGTTGGTCTGAGCATGAACACAGAGTAGATTTACCTAAATGATAAGACAAACAACCGGAACAAGTTAAGCAAGGACAAAAAAAATGTGTTATGGCACAGAAAGGGGCCCATCAAATCCAAGCTGGCTCTCTGTAGCAGAATCCCTTATTCGCATTCTCCAACTGTCCCCAAAACCCTGAAAGTTTATTTCCCTCAGATCTGATATAATCGTATTCGTTAATCATTGACCATCTCTACTTGCACCATATAATAGGCAGCATGTTCTGCATATTTCCAGCCAATACAGTCAACGGGAACACTTGCTCATCTCCCACTTTTTCAAAACGTTATATCTGATCTTTAATTTTGAGCCATCACCTATCAAGTGCAATTTATTTTATTGTCTGCTCTATGTAGATGTGTTATAATTTATCCATTTTATTCTATCAAGATATATTCAACTTGATTTCTTCAAAGAAAATAACATTTGTTTTTTTCCAAATCATTCCAGGGACTGCATTTTCTTCATCAGTACACCACACCAGTAAGTCTGTACTCCACACCGTGAAGATCACTCAGATCCTTCCTGAGCAGGAATCTGTTGACCTGAATTGGATACAATGATTGACTGTGACATATCCCATCAATGAAATTGCTTAATGAAACCCAGGATCCCATATGTTTTGATCAAAACACTTTGATTATGTCCTCTCTCCTTTAAAGAATTGTACACATTGTCCCCCCACCTTCCCTCAGTCTCTACTCTTTGTGTCTGTGCCATGCAAATATATATTTCCTTTCTACATTGCTTCTCTCAACGGTGTGTTCTAAAACATATTAACTCTCGATCCACACGTTGTACCCCCTGGAAAACAGAACAGTACAGCACCTGAATAATCGGCCCATCAGGATGCCATTCCTAAACTAATTCCACCTGCCTGGACATGATCCATATCCCTGGCAACCCCTTGCCTGCTTATGTGCCTGCCCAAATGCCTCTTAAGCATTGTGATTATTTCTGCTTTTACCACCTCCCTGGAGAGTACATTCTAGTCATCTACCACCTTTTTCATAAGAAACTTGCCTGACATAACTCCCTTTAAACTTTCACGTTATTGGAAATGCTCAGCTGGTCTTGCAGCATCTGAGAAAATAAAATTCCGTTAACGTTTTGGGTCCTTCATCAGAAACGTGAACTCTGATTTCTCTTCACAGATGCTTCCAGACTTGTTGAGCATTTCCAGAAACTTCTGTTTTTGTTTCTGATCAACCGCATCTTCTGTTCTTTCGGTTTTTATTTTCTTTATATTTCCCCCGTCCCCTGAAATCTATGGTAGAATTTGTCATTTCCACCTTGGATAAAGATTCAGATTATAGAACATAGAACAATAAAGCACAGAACATGCCCTTCAGCCCTCAATGTTGCACCGAACTGTGGAATTTTCTCAACTCGTCCCCCTACACTATCCCAAAATCATCCATGAGTTTATCTAAGGATTATTTAAATCTCCCTAGTGTGGCTGAGTTGAATACCTCAGCAGGTAGGACATTCCACACACATACCACTCTCTCCTTGTAAAGAATTTGCCTCTGACATCTGTCTTAAATCTATCACCCTTCAATTTGTAGTTGTGCTCATTCGTACAAGTTGACGACATCATCCTAAGATGAAGACTTTCACTGTCTATCTAATCCACTGATTATCTTATATATCTCTATCAAATTCCCCCTTAGCCACCTTCTTTCCAATGAGAACAGATCCAAGTCTCTCAGCCTTTCTCATAAGACCTTCCCTCCAGACCAGGCACCATCCTGATAAATCTCCTCTGCACCTTTTCCAAAGCGTCCACATCCTTTTTGTAATGGGGCGACCAGAGCTGTACACAATATTCCAACTTTGGCCACACCAGCACTGTGTATGGTTGCAGCATGATATTGTGGTTCCAGAACTCAATCCCTCTACCAATGAAACCTAACACGCCGTATGCCGCCTTAACAGCACTATCCACCTGTGTGACAACTTTCAGAGATCTATGTACATGGACTCCAAGATCCCTCTGCACATCCACACTATCAAGAATCTTTCCATTGACCCAATATTCTGCCTTCCTGTTATTCTTCCCAAAGTCCATCACCTCACATTTAGCTGCATTCTACTCCACTTGCACCTCTCGCAAGAAGTGAGACAAATCAGACATGATATAAAGATCCAACAAAGTCACTAAATTCATTTGGCCATAAAGGGAACATGATTATCTTGTTTGTCAGTGAGCAAAGGTTTCAAACAACATTGTGTGTGGTCAAGCCCCAACACAGACACACACACACACACACACACACACACACACACACATAAGAGTGTGAGTGTTCCAGTGAACTGACTGCAGAAATTATTTAACATTATCCAGTTAACAATCTAAAAATATTCACAGACAGAGAAGCCATAAATATGTTGTGTTTATGGGAAAGGATTCACCAGATCATCCAACTTGGTGATATGCGAGGAGATCAGCACCATGGAAATATCTGGATTGTGAGAAGGATTGAAAATTCACAGACCTACTGGAGACTCATTGACACAGACATTCTGTGGGAACAGATTTATTTTGTCATCCAGCTTTGTGTCACACGGTTGGTTTTACACTGACAAAAGGGTTTTCCCCTGTCTGTAGGGGGAAAAAAGCTTTAAGATCTGTCAAGGTCTTAAATTCAATGGTCTTTATTTAACATCAAGCTATTCACATGGGGGAGAAGTCATTCAGCTGTTCCATGTGAGGGAAGGTATTCACTTGGGGATCGAGCAGTGCCTTGCTCTTTCTTCCTTGATAAGAGACTCAAGCATTTTCCCCACTACAGATGTTTCACTAACTGAACTATACTTCCCCATCTTTTGTCTACCTTCCTTTTTAAACAGCGCCACTGTATTCCAATCTGCTGGAACTGCCCCAGAGTCCAGCAAATTGGTAAAGTTACTGACAGTGCACCTGTTTTATCCCCCGCTGTCTCTTTTGGCACGCTTGGATGCATTACACCAGGACAGGAGACTTGTCTATCCTTAGCTCCATGGGCTTGCTCAACACTAGCGATCCGTAATAATGTTTGTTTCCAGGTCCTCACCGACTCCATCTCTTTGTCAATCACTGGCATGTTATTAGTGCTCTCCTCTGTGAAGGCCGATACAAAATACTTGTTCAGTGCGTCAGCCATTTCATCACATCCCATAACTAAATGCCCCTCCTCGTCCCCTGAAGGACTAACATTTACCTCAGCCACTCTTTTTCATTTAAAGTTTTCATAGAATTATGTCTTTAAATTCTGTGATACATCTTTGCTCTCCTGTTCTTTCCTACGGTTCTTTATCACTCTTTTTGTGGCTTTCTTCTGATCTTTAACACTTTCCCAATCTTCCAGTTTCATGCTGTTTTTGACCACTTTGTATGCCTCATCTTTCAATGTGGGCGATGGGGAGGGACAGTGGGGAGGGGACGGGAGGGAGAGGCGAGGAGGGAGGGGGAGAAGAGAGGGTGGAGGATGGGGAGGTGCGGGGATAGGGGAAAGAGGCAGGGCAGAGGAAAGAAGGGGTAGAGAAAGGGCTGTAGGAGAGAGGGGGTAGGAGAGAGCTGGAAACGGTGGGCGAGAGTAGGAGGAGAGATGGGAGGAGAGGGTATGAGGAGTTGGATAGGAGAGGGAACAGGAGGACAGGGGGTGAGGAGCGAGGTGAGGATGGCGTGAGGGGCAGTAGAGGGGTAGAGGGTGTATGGGAAGGGGTTGTAGCAGAGAAGGAGAGGAATGAAGGCGAGGAGTAGAGGTGGGGAGCAATTGGAAGGTGGAGGACGGGGAGGAGACAGCGTATGAAGTGGGGGGATGAGTGATGGGGAAGAGAGGGGAGGAGAGGGGCTAGGAGCGAGGGGAAGGAGAAAGGGGAGGAAGCGATGACGTAGGGGAAGTTTGGCGTATGATGCGAGGGGGAGTTTGCGGTGGAGTAGGAGAGGGGGGTGGGAGGTGGAGGAGAGAGGGACATGAGGGGTGGAGGATGTGTGGAGGATTGGGGAGGAAAAAGGTGAAGATGAGGAGGAGGGGAGGACGGTGGGAGGAGAAGGGGAGGAGAGGCGGAAACGGGAAGGAGGGGTAAGGTGAGCAGAGAAATGGAGCAGAGACAGGGAGGAGGGGGCAGGAGAGATGGGAGAGTAGAAGGAAAGACAGGTGGGAGGAGAGGATATGAGGGGATAGGGAAGGAGTTCAGGAGAAGGGGTGAAGAAGAGGGGCACAGGAGAGGGGAAGAAGTGATTGTGGAGAAGAGGGGTACGAGAGGGCGGGGAAGAGGGAGAGGAGAGGAGGGGTGGTGAAGAAAGGAGAGGGTGTAAGAAGAGAATCGGTGAGGAGAGGGGATGAGGAGGGAGGGAATGAGGAGAGAGGGGAGAGTGGAGAGGTGAGCGGGAGAGGGGAGAAAGATGAGAAGGAAGAGGTGATGGGGAGGAGAGAGAGGGGAGGGGAGAGAGGAGACAGTGGTGAGGAGAGAGGGGGGAAGGAGAGAGGGAGAGAGGACAGTGATGAGGATTGAGAAGAGAGAGTAGTGAGGAGTGAGAGGAGAGGGGAGAGGGATGAGGAGAGCGGGGAGCGGGATAAGAGAGGGGTGGGGGAGAGTAGACAGTGGTGAGGAGACAGGGGAGGGGGAAGGAGAGGGGAGAGGGGACAGTGATGAGGAGTGAGAAGAGAGAGTAGTGAGGAGTGAGAGGAGAGGGGAGAGAAGAGAGGGAAGAGGGGAGAGGAGAGAAGGAGGTGGAGGGGAGGGGGATGAGGAGAGAGGGGAGGGGATAAGAGAGGGGTGGGCGAGAAGAGAGAGGGGAGAGCGGAGATGGGAGGTGGAGAGCATGGGGGAGGAGAGAGTGGGAGTAGAGAGGGGCATGAGAGAGAGGGGAGGAGAGAGAGGGAGATGAGAAAGAGAGGGAGGAGAGGGGGAGGATGGCGAGGGTAAGTAGAGAGAGGGGAGTTTAGGGGAGGACGAAGAGAGGGAGGACAGAGAGGTGTAGGAGAGTGAGGGGCGAGGAGACAGAGGGGAATGAGAGGGAGGGGGACGAGAGAGAGGGGAAGGGCGGTAGTGGGAGGAGAGAGGGGGAGGAGAGAGAGGGGAGGAGAGTGGAAGGATGGAGAGGGAGGGGAGGAGATAGGGCGCAGAAAAGAGCGGTGGAAGAGAGAGAGGGGCAGGGAGAATGAGGCAGAGAGCAGCAGGGGCAAAGGATGGTGTCAGAGAAGGGGAGGAGGAGAGTGGGTGAGGTGTGGGGGCGAGAAGGAGGAGAGCGGGGAGATAAGAAATGAGAAGGAGGAAGTGGTGGCGTGGAAAGAGGGAGTAGACAGCAGGAGGCATGGGAGCAGAAGGAGGTGGTGAGGAGAGTTCGGGAGAACAGAGCAGTTGGAGGTGGGGAGGAAGAGATTGGGTGAAAGACAGAAGTGCAGATGGGTAGGATGGTGAAAGTAGGAGAGGAAAGAAAGGAGAGAAGTGTGAAGACGGGTGAGGGCAGGGTGGCAGAGGAGAGGGGAGGCGGAGACTGGGGGAAAGAGAGGGGTGGGAAGATGGGTAGCAGAGTAACCCACCCTGACCTTTCTCGTCTGAACAGTTCACCTAACCCTTTGGGCAACTCCCCCATGACCAGTCCACTCTGACCTGCACACCATTGGGCCGGGTGAGGAAACCCGCGCAGACACTGGGGAGAATGTGCACACTCCACACAGACGGTCGCCTTGGGCAGGATTTGAACAGGGTCTCTGGCACTGTGAGGCAGCAGTGGTAACCACTGAGCCACCGTGCGACCCTAATGAGAGAGAGAGAGAGAGAGGGAGAGAGATGAAGAGAGAGTGGGGGGAGAGAGAGTTGAGAGGGAGAGAGAAGAGTGAGGGAAGAGAGAGGGGAGAGAAGAGAGATGGGAGAGACAAGAGAGAGGGGAGGAAAGAGCGGGAGAAGAGGGGAGGAGGAGAAGAGAGAAGAAGAATGAGAGTGTGAGAGAGAAAACGAGAGAGGAGAGAGAAGAGAAAGAGAGAGCGAGAGTGAGAGAGATAGAAAAGGCAAAAAGGGAACAAGTGACCCCCAGCCCACACTCTGTCACAGACAGACAGAGACAGTAACAGGTCAATCCTCCCCTGGTCAGCCCGCATGGCGTGAAGGTAATGGCTGACTGAACGAGGTTCAAATACTCCCAGAGTCTATCACCCAAACCCCATCTACTCCCCAACCTAGTTCATCCTGTCAGCTCCCAACATCCTCTACCTCCCCCAGGTATGGGATACATCAACTATCACCTAAGACTTGGTACAGATCGTCAGGAGGATATGATGGCGAAATTATACGCAGTGATTGGAAATGACTGAGGATGCAGCACTCAAACGCCAATTATTTCCAGTTTCTGATGAATCGATTGATCATGTCACATTTTGATTAAATGTTTCTTTGGTGTTTCCTGTCTGTGAATTTTCTTCAAATATTCAAAGAAGTTTAATAAAGGCAGAGTCAGTCCAGGTGAGAAATCAGACAGACAAATAATTTCCTTTGTTTGATACTTTTGAGTGTATATCTTTCCTTGAAATTCTCAGAGAAAGAAGCTTACAAGATCCATCACTATTAGGTCAGAGAGAAAAGAATAATCAAAATAAAGTAAGAAATTGTCTCTAAACATGAACATTATTTCTCTCTCCCAAAAGGTGCCAGTCCTATTGGGTTCCTAATGCACCATCTCAATAATTTCAGAAACTCACATTATCCCTCCTCCAGGTCGAGGGTGATCAGTATACCCACAACAGAGATCATCATACATTGTGAAGGATGGGAGGGTTCAGAGAGGGGATAGGCTCATTCATTAACCAGAAAGCTTCAGGAGTGATTTAGGATGCAATGGAGCAACTGGAGTTGAAGCGAGATGCAACAGAGCTTATTGGCTTATAATTGGTATAAATAAGGAAGATGAAAACAAGATGTTCACATTAGCTGGGGGAAATGGACTAAGAAATACAAAAATTAAGTTTGTGGATAGATTAACAGGGGGGATTTGATGAAGTGGTTATATGGAAGAGATTCAATATCCACTGTATCTTAATGGATTGCATTTGGACTAACAGCCTGAAGTTCTGTATTTAATTTCCAGATTGTGTCAAGCCGTGCGCTTGAATTATCCCAGTACCAGAGCCATAGTGATGTAGCTCAGGCAGTCACAATGAAGGGTCTAGGTATCTTCCAGTTTGTGATGGTTCCTTTCCCTCTGGGTGTTTGCAGACCCCTCAAGCTCTCTGACGCTCTCGGTAATGAAAGCAGGAAAATCGGTGACAGCCTCTGAAAACAGTGAGAGCTCCGGTTGTTCCACCGCCCTTCAGATCCCCACTAACCTTCCTGCTTTAGGGAAATCGGCACGCCTGGTTGGTGACAGGCTGTGTGGCTCAAACGGGCAGCAGGAGGCTGCAAGATAAAGGTTGGTAGTTTGAGACCTTGGTTGTTCTAGATCAGACGATGGGAATACCACCCTACCTCCATTTAAACCGGAAAATCCATGGAAAGGTTGAATTGCAGCCCAAACCATTGATGATTCTGTGTTCCCTGACCCCACACGGAGTAAGATAGGGACAAACACTACTCTCTCCAGACCCTTGCTGTCAACAGAAAGTGGCCACTGCAGCTCCCTGCACAGCCCTGGGACACAGCTTACAGAAACTCCCCACCTCATGAATAGTGCTTCCTGTGTGAAAATCTTTACATTTAATACAGTAACGGCTGCAATCCAACCCCTGTCCCCAAGATGAGAAGCTGCAGGATTTTGTGATGAGAACAGTGTTATGAAGTTGAAGACGTGCCCATCACCTTTAAATGAGAGTGAATGCTGTTCGGAACTGAGCGCTGACAAATACCTGTGATGACCAGCTCGCAATCTCAGGGTGTACTGGAAAATTGGAAAGATGTAACGGTTGGCTGTGAAACAAGTCAGTTTTGTTTGCTAATTAAGAAACAATTCCAATTTTACCAATCAATTTAAATCATGCCTAGGAATACTAAAATCCAATCGCGCTTCGATTTAGTGTTTAGAAACACTGCAGAACCGAGGACTTCCATAATGTTGCCCCCACTGACTATTCCCCATGAAACAGGCCCAGGTTCTCAGTTGAGGATTTTTGCTGGGAACCTTTGCTCCTTCGCTTTGAACCGGGCCGCCTGCCCAAGGAAAGCAAACGTGGTATTGCTTTTAGTGGAAGGATCAGAGCACGGAAACCCCACTCTGAAACAAAATGGCCATCAGTGCTGTACACATCTGTGCTTATTTAGAACCCGGTTGGAGAAAACAAAAACAATGTTTCACACAGTAATGTAATGGGATTGTATTCATTTTCACCACTCAAGCATGTATAAGCGAGCAAATTCAAAGCCAGGTTTGTTGATGTGAACAGCAAGTTATAAAACTCTGCTCTGCTCTTGTCAGTCTGAAAGGCTGCCATTGGGAATAAGGGCTGTTCTTGCCGGATTTTGAAGCGGGGGGAGTTTTTGTGTATGAGGTGACTCCAATCCACACTACACTACAGGAAGCATCTCCGTGAACAGCTGGTGTTCAGAGTCGGCCAGCACTAAAATTTACACAGTTCAACGCTTCACCTTTCCGTTTCCAGGAGCTGGTTGTTCTCCAGCGTAATTGACATCATTGAAAAATTAAGAAAATCGTGTGAAATTGCTCACAAAATATAGATAAGGATGTTGTCGGGGTGCACAGTTTGGAATGTAGTGCAAGTCTCAACGTGGGCATGAGAAGGTATGTAAACTGAATACTTAATTTTTTGTTTTCGGCAATGTGGGGTGAGTTGAAAAGGTTGAGAGCATAGGTGTAAGGTGAGATGGGTAAAATATAAAAGGGATTGAGGCACCTTTCCCACGCAGAAGGTTGTGCGTTTTTGGAATCAGTGACCAGAGGACGTGGAGGAGGCTCGTACACTCAGAAGATTTCAAAGGCAACCGGATGAGTTTCAGGATAGGGTGGGTTTAGTGGGATAGGGGCCAGCTGCTGGGAAATGGGAGTTTGTTTAAAATGCATTTCCAGAGATTTCGAAGCATAAATACTGTTCTGGGGTCAGTCGGAGAGCAATCAGCCATGAACGGTTCCCAGATCCTTCAGCAGAACAATTCCAAACTGCGCTCCCAACATATATTGGAAACTTAGTGCACCGCCACCTCCCGAAAAACTCTGAAATCAGGGAAAACAAAGAACCGAACATGAACGAGCCATGAAAAGTGAAGATTCCCAAACACAGTCTCGATTACATTAGTTTGCTCATCCGATCAACAATGCGGCAGTGCTTGCAGCTCACATCTCCAGGACAGAAGTGAAGGAAATTAGAGAAATTTAAAACCATATGACATTGCAATTAACTGGAATTATTTTTCCATTCACTAGAACACCAAATAATGATAACTAAAGTCGCTGCAGGATTTTGTTTCACACCAGCGGTGAAATCCCAATCTCCGTTCGGTTTCAGTGGAAATAGCGAATAAAACAACTTGGCCGGAACATGATGCAGCAGTGGAACCGCTTGAGGTCCGGGCTTTCCGTGTGGGAGGCGAATGTGATCACTCCAGCATGGACACTGGCACATTGGAGAGAGTGCATTCTCTCAAATCGGACATACATTTACAATATGCAAAGTAAGCTGGTCGTGTTGGAATTTAAACACTGAACATTAACAAGCTGCAGTAAAACAGGCAAAGCACACAAACGGTGGGATGCGAACACAACCCTCATTTGTGATGTAAACACAACACAGCGCCTTCGACCACTCGGCCACAAGACCAACCACCGGAGTCTGCCATTTCCTTACACTATCAATATTGCGCCTGCAAAACAACAGCAGCAAAGTCACAGGGAAAGACTTCCCCCATCCCTGTCCTGCTCGCACTGCTGCTGGGATCTGCCCAGCTCCAATATCATTTTTGCAGCAGATAATGATAACCCTTCAAGCCACACAAAAACCAATGGGAAGCTGATCCTTCCTTCTGAGACTTGTTTGCGCCACAAATGTAATGACCGTATGAGAGAATGGAAATTCGATTCTGATACAACAAAGAAACCAAGAGCTGCGTGACATGACTGGGATTTCGATTGTTGCCTTGGTAAATGATTGCACCCGTTGCTCGAAACAGAACAGTTTTCACGTTTACACGGAACACGAAACACACCGGACGACAGGGAAAATGCACAAAACTGAGCAAGCCGTGTTCCACATCAGACCGTGCAACATACTTACAGTTACGACATCTGTTTTGCAGATTTAAAGCCCTAACGAATGATCTCGACCTGAAAAGTGGAGGTAGCAGGACAATCCGAGAAGGACAGATCACATTGTGAGGATGCTCCAACCTGGGTGCCAGTACGAGTTGGCACTTTCCTTGTCTTTTCGCTTAACCGTGAAACTTGCTGCAGAGATGTCTACACCTGGACATGAGCCACACAGCGGACAGGTGAGGTGGAAACCAGTGTGGGAATCGATGGGAAGTGACTCAGAAAGTTTACTAAATTCAATGGTGCTTATTAGAGATGCAGTTTCTGTTCACGTCAATCCAAAGGACAGTTTCTGAGTATATTAACAGAAAATGAAAGAGTGAGGACTGCAGATGGTGGAGATCAGAGCTGAAAATGCGTTGCTGGAAATGCGCAGCAGGTCAGGCAGCATCCAAGGAGCAGGAGAATCGATGTATCGGGGATGATTCCTGAAGAAGGGCTCATGCCCATCGATTCTCCTGCTCCTTGGATGCTGCCTGACCTGCTGCGCATTTCCAGCAACACATTTTAAGCTGTATTAACAGAAGTCAAAGGTGATTACCGCCCAACCCGGGAAGATGTCAAAGAGGTCTTTCAAAGTACTCTTTCAAACAGACTGCAGCCTTAGTGCACCACCACTTCCCAGACAATGCTGAAAAGAGAGGAAGAAAGAATATAATAAGGAGGGGCCATACAAAAGTGAAGTTCACCAATCACAGTCTCGATTAGATTACCTTTCCCTTCTGATGTCTCTAGGATGGAAATGAAGGAAATGGGAGAAGTTGAATAACATATGCATTGGAACGATTTTTCCATTCGCCAAAAAGCTAAATAACGATGAATCGACTCACCGCAGGACATTGTTTCACAACAGCGATGAAATAACAGTCTGCATTCGGTTCCAGTAAAAACTCAACTTGCCTGGAACGTAAAGCAACAGTCGAGCTGTTTGCGATTTTCTGCCGGGGAGGCGAACACTATCATGACAGCAGGGACACTTTGCAATATCCAGGACGCTCCCACGCCACAGTTCATTCCCCTGGAAGCTAGCCTATTTAACTTTTGGTTTGAACATCAGTGCAGCAGAGATCGAAGCAGCATTTTAACAATGCTGCAGCGGTGGAATTGATTAGCAGAAAGAGCAGTGGTAGAATTCAAATCCACGCCCATTTCGGGACTGGAGCCTGGATCCAGCGCCTGAGACGCTGGATCACTCGGCCACACTACGAACCAGCCGGGCTCCCCATTTTCTTGCAATTCCAATTGTGCTCCTGCATAACAACAGATGCAACGTCACATGCAAAGTGTTCCATGGTCCCTCTCCGACTCGCACAGCTGCTGGGATGTTCCCGGCTACAATGTCAATTTCGCAGCAGATAATGAAAGCCCATCAATCCAGACAAAAATCAATGGTAAGCTGAGTCTATCTTCTCAGACTCTTTTCAGCTACAAATGTATCTGTAACTGCGTGGGAATATATGTTCGGTTCTGATTTGGTCAAATCACCATGAACTGCTTGACATTACTTCAATTTCGATTCTTGCTTTGCTAAATGATTTCACCCATTGCTCGAAACAGGACAACTTTCACGTTTACACGGAACATGAAACACACCGGACTACAGGGAAAATGCACAAAGCTGAGCAGGCCGTGTTCCACATCATACATCGTTTCAGTCACTGTGTCTGCTTTGCAGGATAAGAGTCACAAAGAATGTTCTCCAGGCTAAAACCGGAGGTAGCATTACAATCCGAGAATGATAGATCACATTGTGAGGATGCTCTGACCTCGGGGCTGCTTCGATCCCCGCTGCGTTGATGTCCCAGGGGGATTAACTGTGGTGTGGAAACGTGCTGAATGTTGTAAAGTTTCTCTGCCTCCACTGCAGAAAATCACAAACCGCTCGACTCTTGCCTTAACGTTCCAGGCAAGTTGAGTTTTCACTGGAGACTGTTATTTCATCGCTGTTGTGAAACAATGTCCTGCGGTGAGTCAATTCATTGTTATTTGGCTTTCTGGCGAATGGGAAAATCGTTCCAATGCATATGCTATTGAATTTCTCCCATTTCCTTCATTTCCGTCCTGGAGACATCAGAAGGCAAAGGTAATCTAATCGAGACTGTGATTGGTGAAATTCACTTTTTTATGGCCCATACTTATGATATTCTTTCTTTCTCTCTTTTCAGCATTGTCTGGGAAGTGGTGGTGCACTAAGGCTGCAGTATGTTTGAAAGAGTAGTTTGGAATTGCCCTGTTGTTAGTTGTGAGATTACTTTATGCCTCTTGACCTCGGACTGTCTCACATTTAGCATTCATGCTTCGCTGTGTCTGAACATGCATTAGGTATGCCCGTTTTGTTTGTGTTCCATGTTAAATGCTTTCTGTTTGCGATTCGCTCAATACATTACGAGTTAACAGGGGTTCTGAGGTAACTGTAAGCAGCAAAATTCCTCAACTGAGGATCTGAGAAAATTTCACAAAGTGTGGTCAGTCGGAGCAAAAGTAAGGAAGTCGTTCGTTTCTGCAGTGTTTCACAATACTACCTTTCCCGTGAGCAGTCGAACAGATTAAATGATTGTGCTACAGACTGGGACGGCAAGCTCCGCTAGAAAGTAATTCTTTAAAACCGGTGTAAGCAACGCAAGGTTATTGGGGTACACCACGTGGAAACAGATACTTCGCTGTATCTCATCCATGCTCACCACATAGCCAAAATTAAACAAGTCCCATTCCCCAGCATTTGGCCTCAATCCCTCTAAACCCATCCTATCCAGAAACTGATCCGATTACCATTGCAATTTTCTGAGTGCAAAAGCCTCCTGCACTTCCTCTGGTAGCTCATTCCATACACGCACAACCTTGTGTGTGGGAAATGTGCGTCGGGGTCCTTTGTCAATTACAGACCACTCACCTTAAACCTATGCTCCCGAGTTTCCACCGCACCCTAGCTTGGGTAAAACACGTAAATACTCAGTTTACAACCCTTCCATAAAATCATGTCGCAGCCGTAATGCTGCCGGGAAAGTTGTCCCAGCCTATTCCACCTCACTCCGCAGTCCAAACATTGACGACATCCTTGTCTATATTTTGTCACCAATTTCACGTCTATTTTTTTTTGAACTTTTTCAAGATGTCAATTGCCCTGGATAACAACGAGCTATTGGAAACAGAAAGGTGAAACGGAGAATGGCTTCAACTTTCAGTGCTGGATGCCACAGAGCCGCAGGGCAGCCGGCTGAGGCTTGTTTCTGTGGTGTAGTGGTCATCACGTTCGCCTAACACGCGAAAGGTCCCCAGTGCGAAACTGGGCCGAAACTGCTTTGTTCTTCAACTGCCGCTTTTTACACGGACAAGAACGGAGCTTTCTTGCAAACCTGCCTTCGAAATTGCTTGAACAAATCTGCTCTCTTTGTGAAATGTAATGCAATTCCATTTAATTAGTGTGCAAAACATTGTAAAGGTTTTCTCCAACCTGGTTCTGATCATATGCCATTTTGTTTGAGAGTGTAGTTCCCGCGTTCTGATCCCTTCCACGAAAAACAGTCCCGCATTTGCATTCCTTGCGCAGGCGGACCGGTTCAAAGACAGGGAAGAAGCTGATGCGCTGGTGTCACAGTGCACCACGGATTCCGGAACTAGTCTGTCTGTCAAATGTACCCCAAAGTCGTCTCTGCAAGGCCTCATTTGGAAGCTCTCTGTCGTTATTCAACGTGCGAGAATTGGCAGCAGAGGTGCTGAATCATGGTTTGGATCAGTTCGCACGTTAGTGACTCATTCAATCAGCAACAGCAATGAAAGAAATTACACTCTCAGAGGAACCTCTGGACGTGTGCTTTCATAGCGTCGCTAGTATTAAGGTGCGCCCCGAGATCTAAGCCATGTTGGAACTGAAACGGAGGAATGGACAGAGAGGCTACAGAATAACATCGCATCCTTTAGGTTTTCTTTAAATCACTGACGAGCAGGAAAATGTAACCGGGAGGGCGAGTGGGAAAGTGAGGCAGTTGCAGCTTTGGTGAAACTCCTTCTTTGAGAGTCACTCAGCAACAAGAGCCGTGATGGTGACTCATGCGTGAGAGCTCTTCACATTGAGAACAAAAAGCACTCAAGGGCAGTTAGCACCTCTTCCGCAGTGGGGGTGGGGTGAGTAGGAACTTCTGTTACCATGTTCAGAAACTGCCTTTTAAATTGAGGTGAACAGAAACTGCATTTCTAATAAGCACCATGGAGTTTAGCAAAATTTATTGAGTCGCTTCTTGTCGATTCCCACACAGGTTTCCAACTCAGTTGTTATCCATGTGGCTCATGTCCAGGTGTGAACATCTCTGCAGTAAATTGCACCGTTAAGGTAAAAGGCAAGGAAAGTGGCATCTCGAACTGGCCCCGAGGTCAGAGCATCCTCACAATGTGATCTATCGTTCTCGGGTTGTAATGCCACCTCCGGTTTTAGGATGGAGAACATTCTTTGGGACTGTTATCCTGCAAAACAGACACAGTGACTGAAACGATGCTGCACGGTATGATGTGGAACACGGCCTGCTCAGCTTTGTGCATTTTCCCTGTAGACCGGTGTGTTTCGTGTTCCGTGTAAACGTGAAAGTTGTCCTGTTTCGAGCAATGGGTGAAATCATTTAGCAAAGCAAGAATCGAAATTGAAGTAATGTCAAGCAGCTCATGGTGATTTGACCAAATCATAACCGAACATATATTCTCACGCCGTCAAAGATACATTTGTAGTTGAAAAGAGTCTGAGAAGATAGACTCAGTTTACCATTGATTTTTGTCGATTGATGGGCTTTCATTATCTGCTGCCAAATTGACATTGTAGCCGGGCACATCCCAGCAGCTGTGCGAGTCGGAGAGGGACGATGGAACACTTTTCATGTGACTTTGTATGTGTGGTTATGCAGGAGCACAATTCGAAATGCAAGAAAACGGCTAGCACTGCTGTCTGGTACTGTGTCCGAGCGGTCTAAGGCGCTGGGTCCACGTTCCCGCCCCGAAAGGGGCGTGGGTTCAAATCCCACCACGGTCATGCCATTTCTGCTGATCAACATTGTTAAAATGCTGCTTCGATCCCCGCTATATTGTGTCACCAATTTCACGTCTATTTTCACAAAGCTCAGCTTTGTGCATTTTCCCTGTAGTCCGCTGTGTTTAGTGTTCTGTGTGAACGTGAAAGTTGTCCTGTTTCGAGCAATGTGTGAAATCATTCAGCAAAGCAAGAATCGAATTTGAACTTTCTCAAGATGTCAATTACCCTGGTTAGAAACGAGCTCTTGGAAAAAGAAAGGTGAAACGTAGAATGTCTTCAACTTTCCGTGCTGGATGTCACAGAGGGTCAGAGCAGCCGGCTGAGGCCTGTTTCTGTAGAGTAGTGGTCATCACGTTCGCCTAACACGCAAAAGGTCCCCAGTTCGAAACTGGGCCGAAACTGCTTTGTTCTTCAACTGCCGCTTTTTACACGGACAAGAACGGAGCTTTCTTGCAAACCTGCCTTCGAAATTGCTCGAACAAATCTGCTCTCTTTGTGAAATGTGATGCAATTCCATTTAATTAGTGTGCAAAACATTGTAAAGGTTTTCTCCAACCTGGTTCTGATCATATGCCATTTTGTTTGAGAGTGTAGTTCCCGCGTTCTGATCCCTTCCACGAAAAACAGTCCCGTATTTGCATTCCTTGGAATGCAATTTTCTTTTTCCAGATGTCATTTACCCTGGATAACAACGAGCTATTGGAAACAGAAAGGTGAAACGGAGAATGTCTTCAACTTTCAGTGCTGGATGCCACAGAGCCGCACCGCGCCCGGCTGAAGTTTGTTTCTGTAGTGTTCAGAGGCATAATTTAAATTGATTGGTAAAATTGGAATTGTTTCTTAATTAGCAAACAAAACTGGCTTGTTTCACAGCCAACCGTTACATCTTTCCAATTTTCTAGTACACGCTGTGACTGCGAGCTGGTCATCACAGGTATTTGTCAGCGCTCAGTTCCGAACAGCATTCACTCTCATTTAAAGGTGGAGGGCACGTCTTCAACTTCATAACACTGTTCTCATCACAAAATCCTGCAGCTTCTCATCTTGGGGACAGGGGTTGGATTGCAACCGTTACCGTGTTAATGTAAAGATTTTCACACGGGAAGCGCCATTCATGAGGAGGGAGTTTCTGTAAGCTGTGTCCCAGGGCTGTGCAGGGAGCTGCAGTGGCCACTTTCTGTTGACAGCAAGGGTCTGGAGAGAGTAGTGTTTGTCCCTATCTTACTCCGTGTGGGGTCAGGGAACACAGAATCATCAATGGTTTGGGCTGTAATTCAACCTTGCCATGGATTTTCCGGTTTAAATGGAGCTAGGGTGGTATTCCCATCGTCTGATCTAGAACAACCAAGGTCTCAAACTACCAACCATTACCTTGCAGCCTCATGCTGCCCGTTTGAGCCACACAGCCTGTCACCAACCAGGCGTGCCGATTTCCCTAAAGCAGGAAGGTTAGTGGGGATCTGAAGGGCGGTGGAACAACCGGAGCTCTCACTGCTTTCAGAGGCTGTCACCGATTTTCCTGCTTTCATTACCGAGAGCGTCAGAGAGCTTGAGGGGTCTGCAAACACCCAGAGGGAAAGGAACCATCACAAACTGGAAGATACCTAGACCCTTCATTGTGACTGCCTGAGCTACATCACTATGGCTCTGGTACTGGGATAATTCAAGCACACGGCTTGACAGAATCTGGAAATTAAATACAGAACTTCAGGCTGTTAGTCCAAATGCAATCCATTAAGATACAGTGGATATTGAATCCCTTCCATAGAACCAATTCATCAAATCCTCCCTGTTAATCTATCCACAAACTTAATTTTTGTATTTCTTAGTCCATTTCCTCCAGCTAATGTGAACATCTTGTTTTCATCTTCCTTATCGATACCAATTATAAGCAAAAAGCTCTGTCGCATCTCGCTTCAACCACAGTTGCTCCACTGCATCCTAAATCACTCCTGAAACTTTCTGGTAAATGAATGAGCCTATCCCCTCTCTGGACCCTCCCATCCTTCACAATGTGTGATGATCTCTGTTGTGAGTATACTGATCACCCTCGACCTGGAGGAGGGATAATGTGAGTTTATGAAATTATAGAGAGGGTGCTGGAGGAACCCAATAGGACTGGCACCTTTTGTGAGAGAGAAATAATGTTCATGTTTAGAAACAATTTCTTACTTTATTTTGATTATTCTTTTTTCTCTGCTCTAATAGTGATGGATCTTGTGCGCTTATTTCTCTGAGGATTTCAAGGAAGGATATATGCACAAAAGTATCAAACAATGGGAATTATTTGTCTGTCTGATTTCTCGCCTGGACTGACACTGCCTTTATCTAACTTCTTTGAATATTTTAAGAAGATTCACAGACAGGAAATGCCAAAGAAACATTTAACCAAAATCTGACATGATCAATCGATTCATCAGAAACTGGAAATAATTGGCGTTTGTGTGCTGCATCCTCAGTCATTTCCAATCACTGCGTATAATTTCGCCATCATATCCTCCCTGACGATCTGTACCAAAGTCTTAGGTGATTGTTGGTGTATCCCATACCTGGGGGAGGTGTGTTCCAGGTAGAGCAAGTTGGGAGCTGACAGGACGAACTGTATTGGGGAGTAGATGGGGTTTGGGTGATAGACTCTGGGAGTATTTGAACCTCGTTCAGTCAGCCATTACCCTCACGCCATGCGGGCTGACCGGGGGAGTATTGACCTGTTACTATTTCTGTCTGTCTGTGACAGCGTGTGGGCTGGGGGCCACTTGTTCCCTTTTTGCCTTTTCTATCTCTCTCACTCTCGCTCTCTCTTTCTCTTCTCTCTCATCTCTCGTTTTCTCTCTCACAATCTCATTCTTCTGCTCTCTCTTCTCCACCTCCTCTTCATCTCTCTTCTCCTCCTCCCCTCTTCTCCCCCTCTCTCCTCCCCTCTCTCTTCTCTCTCCCATCTCTCTTCCCTCACTCTTCTCTCCCCCTCTCTCCTCTCTCTCCCCCGACTCTCACTTCATGTCTCTCTCTCTCTCTCTCATTAGGGTCGCACTGTGGCTCAGTGGTTACCACTGCTGCCTCACAGTGCCAGGGACCTTGTTCAAATCCTGCCCAAGGCGACTGTCTGTGTGTAGTGTGCACGTTCTCCACAGTGTCTGCGTGGGTTCCTCACCCGGCCCAATGGTGTGCAGGTCAGGGTGGACTGGTCATGGGGGAGGTGCCCAAAGGGTTAGGTGAACTGTTCAGATGGAGAAAGTTCTGGGTGAGTAACTCTCCTATCCATCTTCCCACCCCTCTCTTTCCCCCAGTCTCCTACTTCCCTCTCCTCTGCCACCCTGCCCTCACCCATCTTCACGATTCTCTCCTCTCTTTCCTCCCCCACTTTCACCATCCTACCCATCTGCACTTCTGTCTTTCACCCAATCTCCTCCTCCCCCACCTCCAACCGCTTGGTCCTCCCGAAGTCTCCTCGCCACCTCCTTCTGCTCCCACGCCTCCTGCTGCCTACTCCCTCTCTCCCTGCTAACATCCCCCTGCTATCCTCCTCCTCGCCCCCACACCTCACCCACTCTCCTCCTCCCAATCTCTGACACCCTCCTTTGCGCCTGCTGCCCTCTGCCTCATTCTCCCTGTCCCTTTCTCTCTTCCGCACCCTCTCTCCTCCCCTTCTCCATCCTTCCCCTCTCTGTTCTCCCACTCCCTCCCCTCCCCTCTCTCTCGTCCCACTCTCTCTCATCCCCCTCTCTCTTCTCACCCGTCACTCTTCTACCCCTCTCTCTCCTCTCCGTCTTCGTCCTCCCCCTAACCTCCCCCTGTCCTTCCCCTCTCCATCCTCCCCGCTCCTCCCACTCTCTCTCTTCCCCCTCTCTCTCCTCTCTCTCTGCCCCATCTCTCTCATCCCTCTCACTCTCTCCTCCCCCATGCTCTCCCCCTTCCCTCTCTCTTCTCCCCCTCCCCTCTCTCTTATCCCCTCCCATCTCTCCTCATACCCCTCCCCCTCCTCCACCTTCCCTCCTCTCCCCCCTTCCCTCTTCCTTCTCTCCTCTCCCCTCTCCTCTCACTCCTCACTACTTGGGCGGCACGGTGGCACAGTGGTTAGCACTGCTGCCTCACAGCACCAGGCGACTGACTGTGTGGAGTTTGCACATTCTCCCTGTGTCTGCGTGGGTTTCCTCCAGGTGGTCCGGTTTCCTCCCACAGTCCAAAAATGTGCAGTTCAGGTGAATTGGCCACACTAAATTGCCCATAGTGTTAGGTGCAGGGGTAAATGTCGGGGAATGGGTCTGGGTGGGTGCGCTACGGCGGGTCAGTGTGGACTTGTTGGGCCAAAGGGCCTGTTTCCACACTGTAAGTAATCTACCCTCGCCCCTCTCTCCTCACCACTGTCTTCTCTCTCCTCCCCCTCACCTCTCCACTCTCACCCCTTCTCTTCTTCCACCCTCTCCTTTCTTCACTTCCCCTCCTCTCCTCTCCCCCTTCCCCACCCTCTCATCCCCCTCTTCTCCACACTCACTTCCTCCCTCTCCCGTCCTCATCTTCTTCACCCCCTTCTCCTGAACTCCTTCCCTACCCCCTCATATCCTCTCCTCCCACCTGTCCTCTCCTTTCTCTCTTGTGCTCTGCTCCCTTTCCCTGCTCACCTTCCCACTTCTGCCTCTCTTCCCCACTTCCTCCTCATCATCTTCACCTCTTTCCTCCCCAATCCTCCACACATCCTCCACCCCTCATATCCCTCTCTCCTCCTACTCCACCCCAAACTCCCCCTCGCCTCACATCCCAAACTCCCCCTACGTCCTCGATTCCTCACCTCGCTACTAACCCCTCTCTTCCCCATCACTCGTCCCCCCACTTCATTCGCTGTCTCCTCCCTGTTCTCCAACTTCCACTTGCTCCCCACTTCTATTCCTCGACTTCATTCCTCTCCTTCTCTCCTACAACCTGCTTCCCATATACCCTCCACCACTCGCTCCTCACCGCCTGTCCTCCTGTTCCCTCTCCTACCCAACTACTCCTACCCTCTCCCTCCCATCTCTCCTCCTACTCTCGCCCACCGTTCCCAGCTCTCTCCTACACCCTCTCTCCTACAACCCTCTCTCCACCCCTTCTTTCCTCTGCCCTGCCTCCTTCCCCTATCCCCGCTCCTCCCCCTCCTCCAGCCTCCCTTCTCCCCCTCTCTCCTCCCCTCTCCATCCCGTTCCCTCCCCGCTCTCCCTCCCCATCTCTCACATTGAAAGATGAGGCATACAAAATGGTCAAAAACAGCATGAAACTGGGAGATTGTAAAAGTGTTAAAGATCAGAAGAAAGCCACAAAAAGAGTGAGGAAGAACCGTAGGAAAGAACAGGAGAGCAAAGATGTACCACGGAATTTAAAGATAGATAGCAGAAGTTTCTATGAAAACTTTAAATGAAAAAGAGTGGCTAAGGTAAATGTTGGTCCTTCAGGGGATGAGGAGGGGCATTTAGTTATGGGGTGTGATGAAATGGCTGAGGCACTGAACAAGTATTTTGCATCAATCTTCACAGTGGAGGGCGCTAATAACATGCCAGTGATTGACAAAGAGATGGAGTCGGTGAGGACCTGGAAACAAACGTTATTACGGAACGCTAGTGTTGGGCAAGCCCATGGAGCTAATGATAGACAAGTCTCCTGTCCTGGTGTAATGCATCCCACCGTGCCAAAAGAGACAGCGAGGGATAGAACAGTTGCACTGTCAGTAATTTTATCAATTTGCTGAATTCTGGGGCAGTTCCAGCAGATTGGAATGCAGTGGCGCCACTGTTTAAAAAGGAAGGTAGACAAAAGATGGGAAAGTATAGATCAGTTAGCGTAACATCTTCCATGGGGAAAATGATTGAGTCTCTTATAAAGGAAGAAAAAGCAAGGCACGGCTGAATCCCCAAATGAATACCTTCCCACACATGGACCAGCTGAACGACTTCTCCCCCATGTGAACAGGGTGATGTTAAATAAACGCCATTGAATTTAAGACCTTTACAAATCTTAAAGTGTTTTTTTTCCCCCACAGTCAGGAGAAAGTTCTCTTGTCAATGTGAAGCCACTAGTGTGACATGAAGCTGGATGACAAAATAAATCTCTTCCCACAGAATGTCTGTGTAAATGAGTCTCCAGTAGGTCTGTGAATTTTCAATCCTTCTCACAATCCAGACATTTCCATGGTGCTGATCACCTCACATATGCAAATGTGTTGCTGGTCAAAGCACAGCAGGTTAGGCAGCATCTCAGGAATAGAGAATTCGACGTTTCGAGCATAAGCCCTTCATCAGGGATGCAGCATCTCAGGAATAGAGAATTCGACGTTTCGAGCATAAGCCCTTCATCAGGAATGCAGCATCTCAGGAATAGAGAATTCGACGTTTCGAGCATAAGCCCTTCATCAGGAATGCAGCATCTCAGGAATAGAGAATTCGACGTTTCGAGCATAAGCCCTTCATCAGGAATGCAGCATCTCAGGAATAGAGAATTCGACGTGATCTCCAGCATCTGCAGACCTCATTTTTTACACCTCACATATCTCCAAGTTGGATGATCTGGTGAATCCTTTCCCAGAAACACAACATATTTATGGCTTCTCTGTCTGTGAGTGTTTTTAAATTGTTAACTGGATAATGTTAAATAATTTCTGCAGTCAGTTCACTGGAACACTCACACTCTTATATGTGTGTGTGTGTGTGTGTGTGTGTGTGTCTGTGTTGGTGCTTGACCACACACAATGTTGTTTGAAACCTTTGCTCACTGACATACAAGATAATCATGTTCCCTTTATGGCCAAATGAATTTAGTGACTTTGTTGGATCTTTATATCATGTTTGATTTGTCTCACTTCTTGCGAGAGGTGCAAGTGGAGTAGAATGCAGCTAAATGTGAGGTGATGCACATTGGAAAGAATAACAGGAAGGCAGAATATTGGGTCAATGGAAAGATTCTTGGTAGCGTGGATGTGCAGAGGGATCTTGGAGTCCATGTACATATATCCTTGAAATTTGCCACCCTGGTGGATAGTGCTGTTAAGGTGGCATGTGGCGTGTTAGGTTTCATTGGGAGAGGGATTGAGTTCTGGAACCACAATATCATACTGCAACGCTACAAAATGCCGGTGCGGCCACAGTTGGAATATTGTGTACAGCTCTGGTCACCCCATTACAAAAAAGATGTGGAAGTTTTGGAAAAGGTGCAGAGGAGATTTATCAGGATGGTGCCTGGTCTGGAGGGAAGGTCTTATGACAAAGGCTGAGAGACTTGGATTTGTTCTCATTGGAAAGAAGGCGGCTAACAGGGGGTGGGGGGTTGATAGAGACATATCAGATAATCAGAGGATTACATAGGGTAGACAGTGAAAGTCTTTTTCCTAGGATGATGATGTCAGCAGGTACGAGAGGGCACAACTACAAATTGAGGGATGATAGATTTAAGACAGATGTCTGAGGCAAATGCTTTACACAGAGAAAGTGGTATGTGTGCGGAATGCCCTACCAGCTCAGGTGGTCAACTCAGCTCCATTAGGGAGTTTTAATCAACCCTTAGATAAAGTCATGGATGATTTTGGGATAGCGTAGGGGGACGAGTTGAGAAAATTCCACAGGTCGGTGCAACATTGAGGGCCGAATGGCCTGTTCTGTGCTTTATTGTTCTATGTTCTATAATCTGAATCTTTTTCCAAGGTAGAAATGACAAATTCTAGAGGTCATAGATTTCAGGGGACGGGGGAAATTTAAAGAAAATAAAAACCGAAAAAAAACAGAAGATGCGGTTGATCAGAAACAAAAACCGAAGTTTCTGGAAATGCTCAACAAGTCTGGAAGCATCTGTGAAGAGAAATCAGAGTTCACATTTCTGATGAAGACCCGAAACATTAACGGATTTTTATTTTCACAGATGCTGCAAGACCTGCTAAACATTTCCAAAACATGTGAAAGTCTAAAGGGAGTTATGTCAGGCAAGTTTCTAATGCAAAAGGTGGTAGATGACTTGAATGTACTCTCCTGGGAGGTGGAAAAAGCAGAAATAATCACAATGCTTAAGAGGCATTTGGGCAGGTACATAAACAGGCAAGGGGTTGGTAGGGATATGGATCATGTCCAGGCAGGTGGAATTAGTTTGGAATTGCATCATGGTCTGCACAGACATGATGGCCTGATTATTCCGGTGCTGTACTGTTCTGTTTTCCAGGGGGTACAATGTGTGGAGCAAGAGTTAATGTTTTTTAGAACACACAATGAGTTGATACATTTTCAGAGAAGCAATGTAGAAAGGAAATATATATTTGCATGGCACAGACACAAAGAGTAGAGACTGAGGGAAGGGAGGGGGGAGAGAATGTGTACAATTCTTTAAAGTAGAGAGGACATAATCAAAGTGTTTTGATCAAAATATATGGGATCCTGGGTTTCATTAAATAATTTCATTGACTAGTTAGGTCACAGTCAAGCATTGTATCTAATTCAGGTCAACAGATTCCTGCTCAGGAGGGATCTGATTGATCTTCAGGGTGTGGAGTACAGACTTACTGGTGTGGTGCACTGATCAAGAAAATGAAGTCACTGGATTGATTTGGTAAAAAAATGCTATTTTCTTTGAAGAAATCAAGTTGAATATATCTTGATAGATTAAAATGGATAAGATTATAACACATCTTGATACAGCAGACAATAAAATAAATTGCACTGGATAAGTGATGGCTCAAAATTTAAGATCAGATGTAATGTTTTGAGAAAGTTGGAGATGAGCAAGTGTTCCCGTTGACTGTATTGGCTGAAAATATGCGGAACATGCTGCCTATTATGGTGGTGCAATAGAGATGACCAATGATTAACAAATACAATTATATCAGATCTGAGGGAAATAAACTTTCAGGGTTTTGGGGACAGTGGAGAATGAGAATAAGGGATTCTGCTACAGAGAGCCAGCTTGGATTTGATGAGCCCCTTTCTGTGCCATAATACATTGTTTTTGTACTTGCTTAACTTGTTCCGGTTGTTTGTCTTCAGGGGTTAAATTGTCATAAAGGTAAATCTGCTCTGTATTCATACTCAGACCAACACAGGTTATCCTTCCACAGCAGGAGATAATGTTTTATGCTTGGTTCTGGGGGAGTCCCCAGGTCGGGTGCACAGAACTGAAAATCTGCTCCAGGGTGTTTTAACCAGGATTGTGAATATCTTGGAACATCTAGTGCCGCACCAATGCCTGGAATGCTTTCCGACTGATTGACTAAATGAAATATGTTCCTTCCACAGCATGTTGCTGGCTGGAGCTCTGTGGTCAGTGTTATTACACAAGGATCAGAATTGGAACATCTATTGTCTGTAACATATATCAATGATTAGCATGGAAATGTAAACGATTTAATTAGCAAGTTTCTAGATGGTAGAAATTGATGAAGTTGTGAATCGTGAAGACTGTTGTCAAAGGATACAGCAAGAAAGAGATCAGTTGAAAAACCCATACGGAGATAGATTTTAATCCAGACAAGTGTGAGGTGATGTATTTTGGGAGGCTCATTGCAAGAGGAATGCATTCATTAAGCCAAAAAGCTCTCAGCAGCATTGATGTACACAGGGATCTTCAGGGGCAAGTTCACAGCTCCCTGAAAGTGGTGAAGGAGGTGGATGGCAGGCTTGCCTTCTTCTGTCAGGGGAGTGAATATAAAACTATCATTAGGCCACCTTTGGAGTATTGTGTGCTGTTATGATCACCACATAAAAAGGAGGATGTGGAGGCTTTGGACAACATGAGAAAAGGTTTACCAGGATGTTGCCTGGATTGGGAGAAGTTGGAAAGACCTGGATTGTTGTCTTGTGAAAGTCAGTGGCTGCGGGTGATCCGAAAGGCTCAGACAGAGTGAAAAGTCAGAATTCTTTTCCAGTGTTAAAATGGTAAATTCTTGAGGCCAGAGATTTAAGGGGAGTGGGGGCAAGTTTAAAGGAAATGAAAACTGAAACAACTGCAGATGCTGTAAACCAGAAACAAAAACATTTTCAGGAAATGTTCAGCAGGTCTAGCAGCTTCTATGAAGATAAATTAAAGTTAATGTTTCTGAGGAAGGGTGACCAGACCCGAAACATTAACTGATTTTTCTTCACAGATGCTGCATGATCTGCTGGGCATTTCCAACAACATGTGCAAGTTTAAAGGCAGTTGTGTTGGCAATTTTCTTGTGCAGAAGGTGGGTCAGTGACTGGAATGTACTTGCCCGAGAGGTGGTAAAAGCAGAAATAATCACAATGTTTAAGAGGCATTTGGGCAGACACATAATCAGACATGGGTTGGCAGGTATATGGACCATGTACAGGCAGGTGGAATTAGTTTGGAATGGCATTATGATCCGCACAGACATGGTGGGCCGATTATTCTGGTGCTATCCTGTTCTGTTTTCCGGAGGGTAGAATGTGTGGAGGAGAATTAATAATTTGAGTGGAATATGTCTCTTCATGAGATCACACAATAAGTTCATTCATTTTGAGAGAAGCAATGTAGAAAGGCAATATATATTTGAATGGCACAGACACAACGCGCAGGACAGCAGGAATGGGGGACAATATGTACCACTTATTAAAGGAGAGAAAACATAAAGTGTTTTGAGTAAAACAAATGAGATGCTGGGCTTCATTAATGGGGGAGTGATAACAAACTCACGGAAAAGATGCTGACCCTTGACAAAGCTCTAGTTCGGTCACAGAGAATCATTGCATCCAATTCTGGTCAACAGATTCCTGGTCAGAACGAGTAAGTTAAACTACCATAGGGGGACAAGTTCCATACCTTTTGTTTCTCTTTCAGGACACTGTGGGGTCTCAAGGGTTAAACATTCCCCTGCCAAAGGCCTTATTTCATCAACTGAAGGCCTGTACTCTTACAATACAGACAGTACACCACAGAAGGGGGGAGACTGACAGTATCGCAAAATAGAACCTCTTGCAGTCACACATGTGGATTGCCCCATAACCCCAGACAGAGGAATTTGCCCTTTCCGGACAAGACTGAGAGCCCTGGGCACAACCCTGTTAAACTGCCTCCCGCTCCCATTGTCTTACCTCCCCTCCATATTAGCATAGGTAAGTGAATCCCCCATTTACTGAAGGAAGAACCCTTCTGCCTTAATCTCTTCCCATCAACACATAATCATGAACAATACGAGAATCAGTTTCTGTAATCCATCACACGTTATCACAGGACATCGTCATTCATCAAGCTTTGTAAGGTCATAATTACCAGCTTTAAACTATGTAATGACAATCGCCCATGTGACTGATATGTCTTTGTCTAATCCCTATTAAATATCCTGTCTCTGTAGGTAAGGCAGAGATTCGTGAAGAAGAGTCTCTACAAGTAGGCACTTTGCTACTTTAGAGGCGCTTTGAAACTCTCGCCGGCTGCACAATAATAAAGCTACTGCTGTTGTGCAGAAAACTTGCATCGTTTGGATTTGTGGAACAAAATAGGCACCAACAATGAAGGATATGAGTGATCTTCAGGGTGTGGAGTACAGACTTACTGGAGTGGTTCACTGATGAAGGAAATGCAGTCACTGGATTGATTTGAAGAAATTGCTATTTTCTTTGAAGTAAACAAGCTAAATATATTTTTAATAGAGCTGTATAAGATTATAACAGACCTAGATATAGCAGACAAAAATATGTGTATTCGATAGGTGATGGCACAAGAATTAAGATCAGATGTAAGGTTTTGATGCAGCGGACATGAGTAAGTGTTTCTGCTGTCTGTATTGGCTAGAAATATGCAGAACAAGCTGCCTATTATGGTGGTGCAGGCAGAGGAGAAGATGAATGATTGATAAACACAATTATATCAGATCTTAGGGAAATAAACTTGCAAAGTTTGGGGGACATATGGGGAGTGAGAATATGGGATTCTGCTAAAAAAAGCCAGGTTGGATTTGATGGGCCTCTCTCTGTGCTATAATGCATTTTATTTGGACTTGCTTAACTTGCTCTGGTCACCGATTAAGTTGTCATTTAGGTGAATCTGCTCAGTGTTTCTACTCAGACCAATACAGACTGTCCTTCCACAGCAGGAGATAATGTTTACTGCTTTATACTGGGTTCTTTGGGGTGGGGGTGGGGGTGGGGGAGAGCAGGCTAATGGTGTGTGTAACAGTCTGCTCGCATTTATCTGAAATGGCTAAACACCAGTGCAGCCACACTAGGGACAGACTCTGGAAACTGGCCAAACCAGTCAGACTGGGGAGAAGCTAATCACCTGCTCTGTGCGTGTGTGTGTGTGGGGGAGGGGGGGCGGCGAAGCGATTCACTCAGGTATCCATCCTGCTGAGGCACCAGTGAATTTACTCATAACCACAGTTGGATTTTTTTTCTCTCTTTTTCACACCAAGTAATGAACAACGGTTTTGGCAGTTAATAAAGTTTTGCATATAAAGAAGTGCGTTTTGGAAATGTTCACAACATTTCTGAACATGTACAGATTCACACTGGGTAGAGACTTTTATTTTCCTTTATTCATTCATAGGATGAGGATGTCGCTGGCCCGGCAGCATTTCCTGCTCATCCCTAATTGCCCAGAGGGCAGGTAAGAGTCAACCACTTTGCTGTGCGTCTGAAGTCACAATGTAGGCCAGACCAGGGAAGGATGGCAGCTTCCTTCCTGAAAGGGCATTAGTGATCCAGATGGGGTTTTCTGGCAATCGATTAATGGTCATCATGAGATTCTTAAATTTTCAAGTTTTTAAAAAATTAATTCAAATTCCCCCATCTGCTGCAGTAGGCTTTGAGTCTCCAGAACTTTATCTGGGGCTTTCGATTAACTGTCTAGCGACAATATCACTTGGCCAATACTTCCTCACATCGCTGTCCATCTGCACAGAGTGAACAGTGATTTTCTGGTACATCAGGACTGACATCAGGACTGGTTAATCACACATACATTTGCTGAATACTTGCAGGAGTTGGATGTTGATGGGCTATTTACATCCATCTATGAAACATGTATTCTGGGGTTTGTTTCTGATCATGATTGGAAACACCATCAGTCTTGTTATCTTTTGGGGATAAAAACAGTTTCAATTAGCTTTCTGTTAAATACCTAGCAATCAAGTCGATCCCATAATTCTCAGGCAGATTAGTTTCCTTTGAAGAGCTCCTCATCTCCCCAACCTCCTCCATCCTCACCCCTAAGAGTACAATAACCTCACAGAGTCTCTTTATGACTATGAATGAGACAATCTGATCAGCTGCTTCTTTCCCTACTCCTATGTCAAGTTGGATTTTAATCTCCCCTTGCTGCAGTTGTGATCCTGCATCGTCGTATAGTGTTGCTCGTATTTCATATCTTGGACTGTCAGTGTTTATGATACTGCCTGTAGCTTCTTGTACATCGGGTTTACAGTGCAAGAGTTTAGCTCTTGCCTTCCAACAACAGTAGAGTCATATTCCAAGAAAGCTTACAGAATCACGGCCCAGTATATTCCCCAACTTCCCTCCTTCCATCAAACCAGAGGATCAATCCTCATTCAACTGAGAGAAGTCAGGAGGGCATGGCAGTAACAGCAGCATGAATACCTACAAATGAGGTGTTCACCTGATGAAGTTACCAAACAGCATAAGCAGCAAGTGATAGACAGAGTGAAGAAATGCAGTAAACAACAGAACAGATCTAAGATCTGCAGTCCAGCCACAACCAGTGCGATTGAAGTCAGAGCACAGCTGGAGTTCTGAGGACAGTTTTCTCCAAGATATTAATCAACAAGAATGTCAGACTGGATTAATCATCATAAAACTGAAGTCCATTTGATATTAATATGTTCACAATCAGTGTTCAATTCGCCACATGTAGCTGATGGTAAAGATAATCTTCAAGTGATTGTTTCAGTGAAGACACCTGAATAAATATTCAGCAAATTAAAGCCTGTTGTGTTAGTAATAATTTTAAAGAGATATTAAAAGTAAGGTGACTTGAGTATAATGGAAGAAATTTATTGGTGGGTATCTGATAACCCTGTTTTAATCTGAAGTTAATTTAGGATTAGTTAACAAATAAACACATGGTAGGGAATCCCAGTCCCATGGAGTGCACATCCAGTTCCATGTGGGAAAACCAGGACACTTCTTGTATCAGCAACAACCACAAGAACACGGAGGTGACACTGGAACACTAGTTTGACCACGGCTAAAGTACTGCACTCACTCATAGTCCCACAGAATTGATGTGATCACACCAGAGAGGGGACAGAGAAGATTGATCAGAATGTTTCTCTGATTGGAGAATTTCTGCTCTGAGGAAAGATTGGATAGGTTGGGGGGTGGGGGAATTCCAAGGAAGATAAACTGAGATTTAATTGACGTGATAAAATGCTGACGAATCCAGGTAGAATGGAGAGGAAGCAGTTATTCATTAACAGAGCCATCAGGAACTAGAGGTTTTAGATTGAAGATAATTCTCAGAAAAAAAGGGGAAAGGAGAATTTATTTCCCTCAGAGATGGTGGAGAGCAGGATCTCACTGATGGGGTGACAGAGGCAGTTACCAGCATTACATTTGAATAAAAGTACGTGGATGGAACAGAAATGTTGGAACGTGCAGGGCGATGGACTAAGTTCTGCAGAATGGGATAAATGCAATTTATTTGACATTTCTCCAGAATATTAAACTCCAGTCCAATTTGAGAAGCTAAACATCATTACACGTGAGCTCCAAATGTCAGAATAAAATTATCAGAAAGTTACAGCACAGATCAAAGCCACTTGGCCCATCCTCCATGTGTTGGCTGTGATAGAATGACCCAGGCTTTACAGCATTCTGTACTCACCAATGAGAGCAACAATTTCAGACTGTGAACTCTGTCCTCTATGTTGTTATAATCTATTTTCTCAAAGTATTTCTTTGGCAGCTGCATACCTTGTTTCCTTGTTACTTTCCCAGCCCTAAATATATTCCCCTTGACCTTGAGGGACTACCATTTCTGCTGTTTAATCTCTCCTGTCTTCCCCTATGTGACAGACTGCCTTTCTGTCCTTGTCTCACACCTACTGACTCACAACCTGTTACATTTCTGATGGTTCCCTGACCACTGTAACTTTCACTCCCCCCACCCGGGTCAATGGCACAAATTTTGAATTCTCTTCCTCCAGATATAATTGGAAATCTTTCTGGCTGCAGTTACCCCCAGATTTTATTTTGGAAACAGAGAATTTGCTTCAGTCAAGTATTTGTGAGCTTTCATCCACAATTCCGAGCATTTGGATGTAATTTGTGACCCTCCCACAGATGTGCAAGTTTGCTCTATTGGCCGTGCTAACGTGGCCTGGAGAGTGCAGGTGAGGTGGGTTGGGTTGGCCATGGTAAATGTGGGGTTATGGGGATAGGGTGGGAGAGCAGGTAATTACCGACTTGATGGGCCGAATAGCCTCTGTCTACACATGCAGAATTATGTGATTATAAATGGTTGCGATTGCTGTCACATTTTCCTAAAGCCCGGTTCGTTCAGCTCAGGTACACATGCTGCCTGCCTGTTACTGTGGGTTCTCACTCACTCCTTTCCTTTTGTTTTTACAGAAATTTCACACTGTATGTGAGGGTGAGGATGAATTGTTAAATATAAATATTCCAACTGAAACTCCTCACAGGTCAGGACCTGTTTCTGCTGCTGGCACCACTCACAAGGGACAGGAAAACAATAAAGGTTTCATTACAAATCTTACAGGAACATAGAGGTTATAATTACAAGAAAAGGCTGAACGGCTCCAAATGTTTTTCTCAAGAAAACAGGAGGCTGAGAGACAACCTGGTACAAATAGGAAGCTTTGCGTTTGTATTTTCAAAGATTTGAGGTTGAAATCATCAGGTCGCAAGCATGTTTCATTGCCCCAGATCATCAAAGTTGCTATCTAATGTGTATATTTCATTCTCTCTGTCTGAGTTAACAACCAGATGGACAGTCAGTGTCTGAGTGTTTTCCCAAATCCCTGATTGAATCGGCCTCCCCCAAGTCTCGGAGGGGTGGGGGCTTGCTGGGTCTGTATTGTCTGCACTTCTGTATGTAACCGCATTGTTTAATGTACAAATGTCCTTGTCACTGTCTTGTTAAATGTGGAACTGGGATTTGAGGGTTGTCCTCATCTCCCTGTAAAATGGTCAAATGGTAGGGTTTGGGGCCTGACTTTGCTGCTCCTCTCCCTTGTAAAATTGCTGTCTCTTGTACAGCTGTAAATGTTTATTGTAAACTGTTTTGTAATTTGTTTAATAAAATAAAAAAAAATAAACAGGAAAAAAAAACCAGATGGACGGTCAGTGTCTGAGTGTTTTCCCAAATCCCTGATTGAATCTGCCTCCCCCAAGCCTCAGGTGTTGCAGCACTCACTGGGTCACGGAGAAACTCTGCCATTACAATGAGAACTGACTTTGCTATCACAGCTCCTCGTGCTTCCGCCTAATCCCCACTTCCCTTCATTAAATCCCAGCTGCGTCTAGTCTATCCACATGGGCATGTTGAAGAGCATGACAGGAGAATGGATTGAAACTTAGAGTTCAATAGCCAGAATGAGAGAGGAAGGAGGAAATAAATGGGGTTTGTGGGGATACAGACTCCTGGCTGAGTCCTTGTGGACATTCCCGCAGTAATACAAGACAGCATTCCATGAAAAGAGTTAAACCCGGGTGGCAGGAGAGGGAGCCACTGATCATTAACAGGTTTAGTTCAAACACAGGAGGTTTGTTCAGTAAGTAACAGTGTGTTAGAGATGGAGGTGAAGTGATCAGTGAGGGGCTGCAGATGGACAACTTTCATTGGAACAGGAGGAGGCCATTCAACCCCTCAACCCTGCTCTGTCATTCAGTATGATCATGGCTGATTTGTGACCTAACTTGCAATGTTCAAACCTCTCCAAACTCATCAATAAACTCCTCTGCAACAGACAAGATCAATATGAAAAACTAACCATCTGCAAATGCTGGGATATCAGGAACAAAAACAGAAATTGCTGGAAAAAGTCGGCCGATCTGGCAGCATTTGTGGAGAGTGAACCTTTGGGTCCAGTGACCGGTCAGGTGACCAGCTGCAGCTGACCATTCTGCCTCTTCTGTAACACTCTCTGGAACAGGTTCTGGTGCGAGGGGAATGAGACTGTCAATAACAACTGAGAAAACAGGAGGACATACTCAATCAGAATAAAACCCATTTTGGTCTTTCACTTTTAATTCAAAGGCAAGCATTATTCATTATCGTTTCAGAAATAAGATAGTAGGCCAGAAATCAACTCTTCCGGTCCTTGGGTCTGGGAGACTGTGTTAATCCTGACCTGGTCCAGCCGACATGTGAATCCAGACCCCGAATAATGGAGTTGACTCTGAACCATCTCCTGGGCAGTCAGAATGGATGACAAATGCTGCCCCAGCAAGTGATGCCGTGATCCCACAAACAAATAAAACAAATCCGATCGCTGTGGTTAGTTGTGAATTCGCTAGTGTTATTGGAAGAGGATGAATGGGAAGATTTATGGGGTAAAGGGAGAAGAATGGCAGTCAGTGAGGTGATCCTTTGGAGAGCTGATCAGCCAATCAGCCTCCTTTGGCACCGTAACAATTCTGTGAATAATTAATTCTGAGCCCTCTAAGGAAATATCAGAGCAGGGTTTGTAAAGAGGTCAGATTGAATGAGCATCTCGGTGAACACAAGTGAGACACATGTACAGAGAGGCTTTGGGATGGATTAAATTAAATTTTATACATTTGCACAATCATCAACATTACAGCAGTGAAAAATGGGAGTGATCGAGAGAGTGGAATTAGAGCAGCAAATAATTCTTCAACATTGTTGCAGCCAAAGGGGATGCTGGGTAAAGATACCATAGTTAGTGCTTATTTTATTCCAGACACACCAGCCAGGGAGCACATCCTTCCTGTACCTGTCCTATCGAGCTCTTGAAGATTTTTGTTCATTTGAAGTGTTTCATGTTTAGGTACTCCAGAGAAGACAGCTTCAAGCTCCTCAATCTCTCCTGCCAGGGCAATGTTGCTGTTAGAATTCAATTCACTGGCATGTTACTGGCTGCCTCATGGTCTGGAACTGGCAATTGAGACCGAAAGGCTCCTGTATAAAATACCTTCAATGGTATTGCCAGATGTGAGTGGTTTTAGGAAAATGACCTTGACTTACAGGTATTGAGTGTCAGAGCACTTCCTGTTGTGGGGCATCCTGTTTAAATACAATCTATTGATAACTATTAGAACTGACTAGCACTGGCTCCGTCAAAGTGGTCAGAGCATGATGGCTGTCATCGAAGCTGGTAACAAACTTCCCATGGGTTAAAAATTGTAAATGACAGAGTAGGTCCGAGGTCTATTGACACTGTTGGAGTATTGATGTTGTTGTTAATCACATTAACTCAACAGGAATTGACTGAATTCATGTTGTCTCTTTCTGAATCTCAGGATGTCTCTAAGGGCAACGAGTCTCCACAAACAGCAATGAGCAGGGGTCATCTGTTTTGATTTAAATTGCTCTATAACACTGCTGCTTCACAGCACCAGGTACAAGGTTGGAGTCCAGCCTTGGTCAACAGCCTGTGTGGAGTTTGCACATTCTCCCCAGGTTAGTGTGGGTCCACTCCAGGTCTCTGGTTTCCTCCCACAGTCCAAAGATTTGTGGGTTAGGTGGATCAGTTATGCTAAATTGTCCACAGCGTCCAGGATTTTCAGACTCGGTGGATCTGCCATGGGAAATGTAGTGTTACAGGGGTGGAGTGCTCCAGATGGGATGCTGTTTGGATGGTCGGTGGGGTTTGATGGGCCAATGCTCTCCTTCCACACTGTCGGGATTCTATTCTATGATTGAGGATAAAGGCGACACAGCAAGGTGTCCTTGGAGAAGGAGCATGTAATGTGTCTCAATTTTCCCGATGTCTTTAGATAGAGGTGGGTACCGCAGGGGATACAGTGCTTTATCTCCATCGCTGCCTCCTCACCCCCAACTCGACTTTGATTTGGTCCCTTCCCACTTTGTCATTTGTAATAGTTTGCTTTGCCTGTAAGGGGCGTTGTTTGTAAATATTCAATTGGTTACACGGGTGGTTTACTGCTGGTGATTATATGTTAACAAAAACCAAAATGGCGTAATGATGACTTTGATAGTGGGACGGTTGCTCAGCTGTGTGTGATTACATTTCCGGGTTGGAGAAATGGGGGGATAAAGAATGCTTCACAGCTCACAGAAGGAGAACTGAAAATCAGTTGAATCATACCAAAGGCTCAGACAGGGAGGGAATATTTCCGTGGAGTTTGAGTAACTGGAAACTGATGGTGTCCGAGAGTAGACAGGATTTGTTTTACAGGGCGCTTGAAATTTTAAAAACTGTTATATTCAGATAGTTTCATTTCTTTTAGTTTTATTTATTGTGGAATAAACAGCTACAATATTTTAAAACTAAATTCACAAACCTTGTGTTAAAGACAAATGTTAAATAAAATCCATCAAACCATCCCTCACTGAAAACTGATGTGGAAGTGCAATCTCCTGCAGAATCCCTGTCCTGCCTACTTCTTCCTAGTCAGGCTCCATGGCTATATACATACCTGGGAGATAGCAGCAGGAGGAGACCATTCAGCCTTTCAATCCTGCTCCACCATTCAATGGAAACAGCTGACCATCCAGCTCAGTCTCCTGTTCCTGCTGGGTTCCAATCCCCTTTCATGACTTTACCTCGAAGAACTATATCTAAGTCCTCCTTTGGTTTCACTGCCTTTTGTTCCAGTGACGTTGCAGTGTTACTGTGCAGGTGTAGGCAGGGGCAATGTGATGGTGCTGCCTCCTGGAGGATGTACTCAGCGTCCCTCATCATCCTGCAGTAACATCAACCGGGTTTCTGCAACTAGAGATAGAAACCATTTCCAGGATATGGGCATCACTGGCTCAGCCAGCATTTATTCCCAATCTCTAGTTCCCCTTGAGAAGGTGGTAGTGAGCTGTTTCTTGAACCATTCACAGTCCATTTGGTGCAGAAAGACCGAAATTGCTGGGAGGGAGAGTGTGCAGGATTTTGGCTGAGTGATTCTCTATTTTTGGTTCTTCAAATGCTGGTTAACAATCACAATCTGCACATGAGTTTGCGATTTCAGGCTGCAAACCTTCACCATCTAGCACCCTGTATAAAGGAATATGTACAGTTAGAAATTCAGAGCAGACAATTCTAGTTTCTCTGGAATATCTTTTTCCCCTTTCTTCCCCAAAAGCTGAAACCCTCCAGCCCACTTACTCTCTCCCACTGTTCTGACTCTGCTACCCCCGAGTGTACATCCTCCCCATTCTCATGGAGTTACTGATAAACAGATCCATGTCACCACTTCCCGTCCCTGGTTAGACGCTGCACCCTTTCTGGGTTCACTTCCTTTCCTTTCAGTTGCTGCAAGTCAATAATGTAACAGCAGAATGAAACAAAAGGAAACAGAAAGGGAGGTAGCAGATCCTGGACAGAAGAGGAACCTTCAGTCTGGGAGAATGGGTCAGATCCTTCTTTGTTCCTCATTAGTTGATTCCCACGATTACAATAATTGGGGATGGAGAGTGGTCCTACAAGGATGTAGTGACACTTTGACCCCCCAACTGATCAATACTATAAGCAGATGCATTTCTCCTCCAGCCAATCACTGTGAAATAATTTCTGCAAAGTATACTTACCCAAAGCAAATGCTCCAAAACCCGCCCACATTCTGTACATGTGCAGTGCCGGGTTTCCCCACACACGTGTGGTCCCTGCTTCAGGGAATGTGGGAGTTGCAGTCCCCATGAAGCCACTGGAGCCCTGTCTCTGGAAAGTGAATGAAAAATGTGGACTGGAGGGTGTTGTGTATAGGATCCCCATTCACACACACAGGACATGTGGACTGTCACCGGGTTTTACTGAGACACCTGCTTCCACAACCTGATTTTCTGATGTAAGGAATATAGATTCAGCCAACTGGGGCGTGGGGTTGTTAATAGGAGGAGCAGATTTTAAGCAGAGGTGGCTCAATGGTTAGCATTGCTGTCTCACAGCGTCAGGGACCTGGATTTGATTCCAGCCTTAGGCGACTGTCTGGAGTTTACACATTCTCCCCATGTCCGTGAGGGTTTCCTCTGGGTGCTCCAGTTTCATCCCACAGTCCAAAGATGTGCAGGTTAAGTGGATTGGCTATGCTAAATCCCCACAGTGTCCATGCCAGTGCAGGTTAAGCCATTAACAATAGGAAATACAGGGAATGGGTGAGTCTGAATGGGATGCTCATTATAGGGTTGGTGTGGACTCCATGGACGAATACCCTGTTTCTGCACTGGAGGGATTCTCTCATGAAGAAGAACGTACCTATCTCAATGTGCTGTGAATCTGTGGAATTCCCTATTCAAAATGCTGTCAATGCCAGGACAATGAGCAGATTTAATGAAGAGATACAGATGTTGTATTTGCAATGAGATGAAGGGGGAGAGAGAGCAGGTGGGAAAATCCAGCTGAGACCGAGGTGAGCTCAATCATCACCGTATTAAATGGTGGGGCTGGTTCGAAGGGCTGAACTGCCTCTCCTGTGCCCAGTGCTTATCTTCTTCCGGTAATAATGGAAAGCTGAATCCAAAACTCACCACCTTCACCAAAGGAGATTTTCGGAAAAAGCAGGATAGTCAGGTGGATTAGTGTTCCAAACTTAGATAGTGTAAGTGAGGAAGCATGTGGGAGATAGGGATTTTGCAATTATAAACTGAGGTGAGTTAAAAATCACACAACAACAGGTTATAGTCCAACAGGTTTATTTGGATCATGATAAAGGAGCAATGCTCCGAAATCTAGTGTGTTTCCAATTAAACCTGAAGGACTGGGGGGATCCAAGATGGCGGCGACCCAGCAAGACTGAGTCCACAGTGCTCTACCCAAAACTTGGGAAAAGTGGGCTATCCACCCCCACCACACTCACTAAACCATTTATAATAGTCGTTAACCTTAAATAGTTACCTATTAGTACATTTAAATAGTCTAATACTAGCTGGAAAATGAGTAAAGGGAAGGGAACAGGCGGCTCTAAGAAAGCAGGGACCCCTCCCCCACCCTCTCCCTCTTCAGCTGCAACAAAGGTGTCTTCAGCTACTTCAGGAGATTTACCAATGAAGATGAGCTTTGAGGAGATGTTTGCCAGGTGGGAGGCGAAGATTGATGCTTTTATCGATGAGTCTCGGCAGAGCAGAGAAGCACTATCAGCCGAGCTGCAGAAGCAGGGCAGAGACATTCAGGAACTGGAGTGCCGAGTCAGAGAGGTGGAGTCGAAGGCCGCAGCCTCAGAGACTGGGATAAAATCAACAGCCGACCACATCCGTTTTCTCGAGAATCGAGTCCAGAACCTAGAAAACCACATTGATGACCTCGAAAATCGATGTCGTAGAAAAAATATTCGGTTGTTGGGCCTTCCCGAGCAGGAAGAGGGAGGCCAGCTGACAGCATTCTTAGAGCATTGGCTGCCACAACTTTTAAATCTGCAGGCTGGATCAGGCCAGGTAAGGGTAGAATGGGCCTACCGGGTCACAGTACGTGGGCCCGGCTCAACCCAGCGCCCACGCCCGGTCCTGTTCCAGCTGCAGAGCTATAGGGAGAGGCAGATGCTCCTGGAAGCCTCAAGAAATCTGGGAAAAGATCCCCAAGCTATGACCCACAAAGGATCCAGGATCATGCTGTTCCAGGACTTCTCCCCAGCTTTGGTCCGAAAGAGGAAGGCATTTGATGAGGTGAAGAAGCGTTTAAGGGACTTAAATATCCAGTACTCCTTACGATATCCAGCGACGCTACGCCTTAGCCACGAAGGATCCATATATAACTTCGGATCACCGGAGAAGGCTAAGGAATTCTTGGACTCTCTTAAATAAGCTGTAAGAGATTGTGGACGCTGGTCTGCCTTTCCCATTATTTTGGTTTACATCCCTTCATCTTTTCTTATCTTTCCCCCTATGTGTGTATGTATATATATATATGTTGGGGCGTTTGGTTAATGTTGATGGGGGGAGGTGGTTACCTTATTCTATTTTACTTCTGTTTTTAGGAGCGGGGTTGTTTTTCTTTCCCCTGTTATTCTGTGGTATTATATTTAAGTATTACGTGTTGAGATTGTAATCTTATAGTTATATATGGTATTAATATTCCCAAATATATTTAGATGTGGGTGTGGGTGGGGGTGGGGTGTTCACTGTTAACTCTAGCTTTATATTATATTTGAATTCTCCTCATTTTATTGAGGAACACCTGGGTCAAGGGTGGGGCACTGGTTGGAAGAGGGTAAGATGGACTGTGGGAGAGGAAGTGACGCTCCCTGGGAACAAGGGAGAAAATCTCCAATTCGGAATGTTTTATATTTTTTATACTTAGAAAGAGTTTTTTGTTATATTGTTTTGAGTGTATCAGAGAATCTTTACTTTTGTAAATCTTGTATGCTCCATGCTCGGGATGTTCTAGATAGGGTTTCCCCTCCCGAGGGGTCTCGGATCTGTCCAGATGATTATGGCTGAACAGTCGGTTAAGTGGTGCACCTGGAATGTCAGGGGGAGTAATTCGCCAGTTAAAAGGAAGAAAATATTATCAAATCTTAAGAAGGAGAGAGTTGATATAGCTCTCCTACAGGAGACACACCTGTCGGATAAAGAACACTTAAAATTACGACAGGGCGGATTTGATCAGGCCTTTTTTTCCTCTTTTAATTCAAAAAGCAGGGGAGTGGTCATCCTTGTCAGGAAGAACTTCCCTTTGAAAATTCTAAATCAGATAAAAGACGAATCTGGACGATATATTTTGATTAAAGCCCTCATAAATGGAGAGGAATATGGGATCTTAAATGTATACTGCCCCCCGGCACACCCCTTTAAATTCATAACGGAAGCTTTTTCAAAACTGATGGCCTTTGGTGCCCGTCATACAATTATAGGGGGAGACTTTAATTGTATTATGGATCCGGAAATAGACAGGATTCCCAAGAGTGCCGCTGGAGTATCTCCCAGATCTAGACAACTGGCGGACCTGAATAAAGAATTAGGATTGGTAGATGTATGGAGATGTCTCCATCCACAGGGTAGAGATTTTTCTTTCTACTCTAATCCACATAAATGTCACACAAGAATTGATATGTTTTTTGCCCATCGATTTTTCTAAACTCTATAGCAACCTGTAAAATAGGTACTATAGCAATCTCGGACCATGCCGCTGTATACATGGAAACTAAGGTAAAGAACAATGGGACATCTGCTCGGCATTGGCGTATGGACCCCTTCCTGATAAATGATAGCAAATTTTTAAAGTACTTCTCCCAAGAACTTAAAACTTTTTTAGAAATTAATACTGGTACGGCTAGCAATCCGTCAATGATGTGGGAGACCATCAAAGCTTATGCACGAGGTTTGATCATCTCCTATTCAGCGACCCAGAGGAAAATGAAGGGAGAGCAACAGCGTCTGCTCGAAGCTCGCCTAAAAGCAGCCGAAACAGCATACGCTGATAGACCTTCTATCACAAAATTGCAGAGGATTACAGCTCTTAGGACAGCTTTAAACACCGCGCTTACTCAAACGGCTAAAAGGGAAATATTATTTGCGAAACAAAGATTATATGAATATGGCGACAAACCGGGTAGATACTTAGCATTTCTTGCAAAGAAAAAGAAAGCCCCTCAAACTATTCCGACCATCAAGGAAAGTACAGGTACCCTGACTCATGATCATAAAAAGATCAATGCGACCTTTAAAGAATTTTATTCTGAACTATATAGATCGCAGGATTGTGAAGATAGGATTAGGAGGATGCAGTCATTTTTTAAAAATTTGACCTTCCCGGGCCTGACTCCGGAACAGGTGTCGGCCCTAAATACCCCTTTAACAGTCCAAGAAATACTTGAGGCAATTAGGCAACTTCAGAGCGGAAAAGCACCGGGCCCGGATGGTTTTCAAGCTGAATTCTATAAAGAATTTACAGGAATATTGGTTGACCCACTTATGGATATGTATAATTTTGCGCATAGTCAGGTCTGTCTCCCGCCCACGCTGAAAGCAGCAAATATTTCTCTTATCCTCAAAAAAGGAAAAGACCCAGAAGATTGTGCATCTTACAGACCAATATCCTTACTAAATGTAGACTTTAAAATTCTCTCAAAAATGTTAGCACTAAGACTAGAAAGGGTACTGCCATATATTATAAAGAAGGACCAGACGGGATTTATTAAGGGCCGCAGATCATCCAATAATATCAGAAGGGTCTTGAATATGATCCAAGCCTGTCATCAGGGAAAGATACCAGGAGTAGTAATTTCATTGGATGCGGAAAAGGCATTTGATAGGGTTGAATGGTCATATTTATTTTACACATTGGAAAGGTTTGGCGTTGGACAGGTGTTTACCAAATGGGTTTCAACATTGTATAATGACCCCAAAGCAGCTGTTATTACTAATGGGTTTATAAGATGATTAGGGGTTTAGATAGGGTAGATACTAAGAACCTTTTACCGCTAATGGAGTCAGGTGTTACTAGGGGACATAGCTTTAAATTAAGGGGTGGTAGGTATAGGACAGATGTTAGGGGTAGATTCTTCACACAGCGGGTTGTGAGTTCATGGAATGCCCTGCCCGTATCAGTGGTGAACTCTCCTTCTTTATGTTCATTTAAGCGGGCATTGGATAGGCATTTGGAAGTTATTGGGCTAGTATAGGTTAGGTAGGACTCGGTCGGCGCAACATCGAGGGCCGAAGGGCCTGTACTGCGCTGTATCCTTCTATGTTCTATGTTCTAAGATCGGATGGCTTCAGTGTGGGTAGGGGCTGCCGTCAAGGATGTCCTCTCTCACCATTGTTGTTTACACTGATAATCGAACCATTAGCAGAAGCCATCCGGACTGATCCTAATATAATGGCCCCGAGGATTGGTACAGGTAAACACAAAATTACCCTCTATGCAGATGACGTTCTCTTATTCCTCAGTAATCCTTTAATGTCAGTGCCTCGTCTAATTCAAGTTATTAATACATTTAGTGCATTCTCAGGCTATAAAATTAATTTTTCAAAATCGGAAGCCATGCCAATGGGTGGTCTGGCTATGATACCCCACTTAATGGACGGATCCCCTTTTCCCTTCCGTTGGTCCCTGGAGGGCTTCTTATATTTAGGTATTTTTATCACGCCAGTATTTGATCAGCTGTATAGGGCTAATTTTGTACAATTAATGGAAAGGATAAGGCAGGACCTCCAGCGATGGAGAGACCTTCCGATTTCCTGGCTAGGGAGAATAGCATTAATTAAAATGAATGTTCTGCCCCGTCTCTTATATCCTATGAGAATCCTCCCGCTGATGCTGCCAAGGCTAGCCCTACGTAAATTATATGGCTGGTTGGGCTCCTTTATTTGGAACCATAGACGGCCCCTTATTAAGCTGAAGAAGCTACAGCTTCCACAGGCAAGGGGAGGACTGGACTTCCCAGACTTTAGGAAATATCAGTTAAGCTCCCTACTAAGTTACATAGCTGATTGGGTTTCATCTGATCCACAATCAATTTGGCTGGATATCGAAGCCTCCCAAGTAAAATACCCACTTATTAACCTTTTATTTTCAGATAAGAGGAAAATCATTACAGACCACTGTAAAAATCCCATAATATTAAACACAATTAAGGCCTGGAATATAATGCGGCAAAATGAGGGTAACTCACATAAAACATCCCCCATGCACCAATAGTAGGCGCATGGGGATTCCAACCGGGGATTACAGATGCCACCTTTAAACTCTGGAGATCCAGGGGCATCTCATGCTTAGGGGACCTATTTAAAGATGGGATCCTGATGTCCTTTGAGCAGCTGCGTCTGAAATTCGGAATACCTAATGGGGATCTCTTTCGATACTTCCAAGTTCGAGATTATATACAGAGGAAGACTACATTAATAGATAGTCTTTATAAATCAGACAGAGAACGTAATGTCTTACGACCAGCGGGGGCATCCTCCGTTAGTACTATATACCATTTGCTACATGATGGAGTCTCAGGAGACATGGATGACCTGCTTAAAACATGGGAGCAGGACTTGGGGCTAGAAATCTCTGAGGATATGTGGAATGACATTTGGGAAAATGCTAGAAGAATTGCTATCTGTAACAGAACTCAGGCTATCCAACTAAAGATACTTCATAGGGCCCAAAAAGCTCCGGCTCGACTGGCAAAATTTAAGGCAGGAGCATCTCCAATGTGTCCCAAATGCAAAATAGAGGTGAGTACTCTTGTACATTGTCTGTGGACTTGTCAGAAAATCCGCAGATACTGGACTAAAGTGGCAAATACCCTGACAGAAATTTTAGGAACGGAAATTAGGGTGGACCCTGTATCTCTCCTTTTGGGCTTTTCGAACCTCTCATCTCTGGATATGCATGGGAAGAGACTATTTTCTATTCTCTCTTTCTGTGCAAGGAAAAATATTTTGGTGAACTGGGTGGCTGAGGGCCCCCCTGGACTTTCAAATTGGCACAGATTAATTATGGAATATATCCCCCTTGACTTCCTCACAAATATGGTGCACTGAAAGACTGAATTATTTTATAAAATATGGCAGCCCTTTTTGAATTATATAAATGCAGATATTTCGGCTATCCTAACAAGGGCTTTTATTTAGTGAAGATTTCAGACCGGGCTGCTCCGGGGCCCCTTGGGAGAGGAATCCTGCGCGAATACGGGTTTTATTATATTTGATGTTTATACATTCCGAGCATGTAAGAGACTTAGGTATACACTCTGGTTAGTTATAGGTTAGATTAGTAGAAAGTTGAGTTTTTTTTTCTTTCTTTTCTCGTTTCTTTTTTTTTCTTTTTTTGTTTTCTTTCTTTCTCTTTTCTTTGTTAAATTATGACTATTGTATATATGATTTAATTGTACATCAATGTTTGTATTTGAGAGTTTTGTTTATTTTTGTAAATTTGCAAAAATGTTAAATTTCAATAAAAATATCTACAAAAAAAAAACCTGAAGGACTATAACCTGGTGTTGTGCGATTTTTAACTTTGTACACCCCAGGCCAACACCGGCATCTCCAAATCATATCAATTGAGGGGAGAGAGGGATTTATGGTTTTAGACTGTGTAGCACATTCACACCGTCCAGAATACTCTGTTGTGAATATCTATCCTGTACTTTATTACAAAGCCAAGGTCTCTGACAATGAAAACCAAAACACCCAGGTAACATCACCTCATCTCGTAATCTGATAAAAGAAACGTGATAAGTCTGGTTGAAGTTAGAACACAGATGGAAAGCGGGAAGATTAAATCCAATCCCAAGATCCTGTGCTTAAGCAAAGGAGACTACAATAGGATGAGGCAGGAGTTGGCTAATGTAGACTGGAAGCAAAGTCTTTAGGTTGGGACAGTTGACAGACAGTGGAGGAATATCAAAGAATTTTTCAAACTGCTCAGCAAAAGTATATATCAGGGAAAAGGAAGGACTGCAGGAAAAGGAGTAATCTGCCATGGGTGGCTCAGGAAATAAAGGAGTCTATCAAAATGAAATAGAAAACATACAAATTGGCAAAGACTACTGAGAAACTAGGAGATTAGAAAAACTTTAAAGATCAACAGAAAGCTAGATGGGATTGGGGGAGAAATGTGATGAGTAGCTGTCCCCAGGGCCGGAATAGCAGTTTACACTGCTAGAGGGGAACCTATTGTGTGGGGAACATATGACCTCTGTAATTGTTGAAGCACTTCACTGTTACCATAGAGATAATCCTGATCGAGTTAAAAATCACAGCACACTCCCAAAGCTTGTACTTCCAAATAAACCTGCTGGACTATAACCTAGTGTTGTGTGGTTTTTAACTTTGCCCACCCCGCTCCAACACCAGTTCTTCCACAACAGAATCCTGGCAGACAGCCCCACTGAAACTGAAGTGCCTGTCAGATTCCTGACTGAGCACAGGGGCTTGGGGAGGGGTATGTGGTTTAACCACAAAGTGCTGAGCTGAACTCGACTTTTTAACTGCCATTGCCATGGAGATAATACTGAGTGACAGTGTCCATTCAAAACCACAAAACACAAAGGTATAAGAATGGGAGACATACATTGGACAGGTGGGGCGTTACCTGGTGTTGCCTGGAGGTGTTCTGCATGTACACTATCCAGGTAACTGCCATGTCTCATCAATAAAGACTCAAAGAAGACCTCTCAGAGTTCTGTACCTAGTTATTCCTATCCAGCAGGGTTCAGGAATATGAATACGCCGCAGTCAGTCTTCACAGTGGAGGATACGAAGAACATGCCAGAAATTGATAAGAAAACAGAGGAAAGTGAGGACCAAAAAACAACCATTATGATGAAAATGTTAGAGCTGGGTAAGCTAATGGAGCTAAAGGTCGACAAGTCTCTTTGCCCTGATTAAATACATCCCAGGGTGCTCCCAGAGATAGCAGGAGAAATAGTAAATATCCTTGGAGTCAGAGTCCTACAGCGGAGTCAAACCCTTTGGCCCAAACTGGCCCATGCTGACCAGAATGTCCATCCACACTAACCCCATTTCCCTGCACTTGGCCCATCTGCTTCTGACCCTTTCCTATCCAGGTATTTGTCCAAATGTCTTTTACATGTTGTTAATGTACCCACCTCAACCACTTCCACTGGCAGCTCAGTCCATATACATACCACCCTCTGGGTAAAACAGTTGCCACTCAGGTTCCCTTTCATAATTTCTCCTCTCACCTGAAACTGATGCCCTCCACTCCTTGATTTCCTGGGAAAAAGACTGAGTGCATTCACCTTACCCGTGCCTCTCATGATCTTATACATTTCCAGAAAACATCCCCCCTCTGTTTCCATTGCTCTAAACTAAAAACAACTTTGCTTGCCCAACCTCTCCCTGTAACTCAGGCCCCTGTAAATTTCTTCTGCACCTTTTACAGTTTAATAACTGAAACCTACACTGCATTCCTTTCATTTCCAGTGTTTCCCCACGGTATTGGAACTGACTTAACAACACCAATGGATTACAAACCATGATCGAGAATTCACTCATTTACAACTATCCCGTTTTCATAGCATTTTCCATGTTGCAGGTATCCTTGTGTCTTTTTGTTTGCATGATTAATTTAAAACTTGCCCTCATCCAAAACAAATCTGTAGCTTAATTGTTCCTGGGAAATGTGCCACGTTTTTTCAGACTTTTAAAAGCAAATGAAATCTCTCTCCACACTCACCACACTCACCACACTAACATGGACTTGGCTGTGTCTCAGTATTTTTTTTAACAGACGCACTAACATTTGAAATATTTGCCACGGACAGAATACACACCTTTCCTTCCATATGAAAAGGCCAATGATATTCAGACCGGCACGGATCAAGTAACCATCAAAACCGAACATTTGAATTTCTCATCCACAAATCTGCCCTTTCAGAACCCTACAACAGAGAAAACAGGTCACCACAGGATGGAAATTCATAAAACAATTATAGTATTAAATTGTAGTTTCTTTGTTCCCCCAAAGTTTTAAATCTCAGTCTCTCAATTTCTCCCTTCTGTGAACTGAAATCCAAACCAATCTCCTCACTCCTTCCCTCCACACCCAGTTCTAACACTCTCTTTGAATTCAGCTTCCTAGCTCCTGTCGGCAGACTAAGAACCAATAAAAGGGGCGGCACGATGGCACAGCACTAGGGTCCTAGATTCAATTCCAGCCTCGGGCTCATTCTCTCCGTGTCTGTGTGGGTATCCTCCGGGTGCTCCGGTTTCCTCCCACAATCCAAAGACTGACAGTGCAGGTCCGGTGAATTAGCCATGGTAAATTACCCATAGCGTTAGGTGCTTTAGTCAGAGGGAAATGAGTCTGGGTGGGTTGCTTTTCGGAGGGTCGGTGTGGACTGGTTGGGCCGAAGGGACTGTTTCCACACTGTAGGAAATCAAATCAAATCAATGGGTCTGACTCAGAGCCTCCTGGGTGTTGATGAATCCTCCCCCCACCTCCCAGGGTTTCCTCCCTGGACAGACACACATTGATTTTTTTCCCCCAATCTAGAACCTCTTACTCATTTCCCCCACTCCGACCTCTGATGAGAACCTCCTGCACACACTGGCCAAATCATATCTGGTTGAACTGAAATGAAACAGATTAGAACTCTAATTACAGGCCCACCCCTGTCCCTCTCCATAACAATCCTGAATCACACAGGAGCCTGGGTAATTGACAGCAGCTGCTGCTGCCCAAAAGGGTGGAGCTTGAGGACTGGGACAATGGGATTGTGAATAATGAACCAATGTAGAGGACACTGGGGGATGGACAGGTCAGTGAGGGACTGGATCAGTGCAGCAGCAGGAGGGGATCCTGGACAAACTGAGCAATGGGAGAATCTGACAGGAGAGAAACTACAGGAAGGTTCTGTTTGGAGGCTCAGGCAGGGACAGCTGGGAGGCAGTTTGGCCTGGTGGCTTGGGCACGTTTTGTAATCAGCCTCTTCAAAGATGCTGTCATTCAACTCTGAACGCGATCCTCCTGGTCCAGAGGTAAGGACACTACCATCATTTCTTGGTGGGCTAGTGGAAAGAAGGGAAGATTTTCTCAATCTCACTCACATGGAAACTCCATGAGCTCCTCCCACTTACTGTCTACGGTGGGGATGGAGGAGACAGAGCAGATGGGAGCAGGGTTAGGGATATAGGGACTGCCTTTGAAAAGGAACTCACCTGTCTTGGTGATATTAACAAGACTCAATACACAGTCATTAACACAAAGCTGATGTACGTGAACTTTATCGAGAATATTAACACCTATAACTGGGTGACACAGACCCCAATGTACAGAATTAAGTCCTGGATATTAATACAGCTTTGTATGTGAGAAATCACGTCTCATGAACTTGAGTCAATGTTTTTGAAGTAACAACAAAGAGGATTGATGAGGGCAAAGCCGTGGAAATGATCTACATGGTCTTCAGTAAGGCGTTCAACAAGGTTCCCCATGGGAGATTAGTTAGCAAGGTTAGATCTCACAGAATACAGAGAAAACTAGCCGTTTTGGATACAAAACTGGCTCAAAGGTAGAATACATAGGGTGGTGGTGGAAGGTTACTTTTCAGATTGGAGACCTGAGACCAGTGGGGTGTCACAAAGGATCGGTGCTGGATCCACTAATTTTCATAATTTATATAAATGATCTGGATGTGAATATTGGAAGTATTGTTAGTAAGATGACACCAAAATTGGAGGTGTAGTGGACAGTGAAGAGGATTAACTCAAATTATAATGGGATCTTGATCAGATGGTTGAATGTGCTGAGGACTGGCAGATGGAGTTGAATTTGGATAAATGTGAGGTGCTGCATTTTGGAAAAGCAAATATTAGCAGGATGTATACACTTCATGGTAAGGTCCTCGGGAGTGCTGCTGAACAAAGAGACCTTGGAGTGCAGGTTCATAGCTCCTTCAAAGCAGAATTGTAGGTAGATAGGATAGTGAAGTAGGTGATTAGTATTCTTTCCTTTATTGGTCAGAGCATTGAGTATAGGAGTTGGGAGGTCATATTGCGGCTGTACAGGACATTGGTTAGGTCATGCTTGGAATATTGTGTGCAATTCTGGTCTCCTTCCTATCAAAACAATATTGTGAAACTTGAAAGGAGTCAGAAAAATATTACAAGCAAGTTGCCAGGGTTGGAGGATTTGAGCTATAGGGAGAGGATGAATACATTGTTTTCCCTGGAATGTCAGAGGCTGATGGGTGACCTAAAAGAGGTTTATCAAAATCAGTAGGGGCATGTATAGGGTAAATACACAAGGTCTTTTCCCAGTGGTGGGGAGGAGGCACGATGGGGGGGGGGGGTGGCGGACGGCGTTTTGGCGGGGGGGGGGAGGGGGGGAGGTGGGGGGGAGGTGGGGAGACCAAGAACGGAGGGCGACGGTTATGTTGTAGATCTACAACACAATCCTGTTCCTGTTTTCTCCCCATCTCCTTCAATCCCACTGAAGGGCTCAGAACAAGTGCACAGACCCTGGAAAGTAGAGCTTCAGCGTGTCCAAGTGCTGAAGGTTGCATTTGGGATGCTGACCTTTATTGGTCTGTGCACTTATCAATAAATGGACCTGAGTTCAATTCCACTGTCCTGGATTCATGTCTGTGGTCACAGACACACCAGTCTCTGACCCTGACTACTGGATCCCTTATCACGATAGCTCTGCCATTCTCCTTCCTCCCGTTCTGTGCAGCGGAGCTCTCTGTGGTATCATGGACCTGGCTGTTGCTGATTTCCCCTGAGAGTCCACCCCACCTGTTCCCCCTTATAGAATCCCAAGCAGTGCACAGTATCTGTTTGAGAAGGGGAATGATCATTGGGGAGTCCTGCACTTCCTTCCTGAGCCTTTTAGTTGATCTGATGGTCATCCATTCCCTTTCTGCCTGTGTAACCCTCACCTGCAGTGTGACTAACTCACTAAACGTGCTGTCTATCACATTCTCAGTATTGCTCCACAGTGAATCCACTCTCAGCTCCAGGTCTGAAAAGCAGTTTCCCAGTAGCTGCAGATGGACACACTTCCTGCACACGTAGCCGTCAGGGAGACTGGAAGTGTCCCTTATTTCCCACATTGTGCAAGAGGAGCGCCCCACGGGTCTGAGGTCTCCTGTAACAATGTGTCTATAGATTCAGCCAGTTACTCCCATTAGGAGAATTTAAATGAGCGAGAAACCTTCCTTCACTTCTAACATTTCCATTATAATCAAAAGCCCCAATCTTTACTTAAGCTGACATTTTATGCTTTTAAAAACTGTTTAAAAAAACTCAGCAGGTTTCACTTACAAACTGGCTGTTCCCATTGGGACCATGTGAATTTCTGAATGGCCTGAACTAAAATTGAAGCTGAATTTCACCTTCTCCCTGTCTCCCCTCGCTCTGTTTACACCCAACTCCAAAACACACATTCAGCCAAGCAGCCCTCACATAAGGAATTTGAGTCCATAAGAAATTTTAATGAGAAATTTGCAGTGAATTGAAAATAAGGAGTTTACAGGTTAACATCATGAGGTGGGTGACTGGGACAAAATCTGACATTTCCTACAAAGAGACGAGGTGTAATTTGGATAAATCTATGCTCCCTCTCAGGGCAATACCTCCTTCCACAGCTGCAGGGCCCAGAGCAGAGCACAAACCCCAAGGGTGATCTAACCACAAATTTGAATATCTTTCTGCTTTTTGCTCGACAAAAAGATACTTTCCCACAGACAAATCTTTCTCCTTTCCCCAGTTAAATGTCAATGGTATTCAGATCCTGATGAACCTGCTGATGATAGAAAATTGCTTTTGAGACCCCTGTCTCAATTATTCTCAATTAATATCCTATAAAATGAATTCACAAAACAAAGCTCACAGTCAATGCAAGATGAATAGTGAAGGCAAACACTTCTCTTGGAATGTGTTTGATGTGTAAATGCCCCTCTTCAAATCACCCCTCCCCCACCCAGGAAGAGGATATGTCCATGCGCCTCGCTGTACCTTGCCCCTAATAAAGATGGCGGCCATACCCCAGGACCCATCACTGCCTGAGGGCCATATCCATTCTGCCATTTGATGCCAACATGGGACCAAGAGTTTCTAATTCAGGCCTAACTACCTGTACAGAGTGTAATTAAACCCTCCTAGTCTAAAGTAAATCCAAATCCTCTTTCCCATTTCCTCCTCCTGCATACACCAAGGGTCATTCTAGGTCCAGTGACACTTCCTCAGAACCGACGGCAGCTGGGAAAATTAGAATCCCTACAGTGTGGAAACAGGCCATTGGGCCCAACAAGTCCACATCCACCCTCTGAAGAGTTTCTCAACCCCGACCCTATTATTCTACATTTCTCCTAAATAATTGCACCTAACCTATACATCCCTGAACACTATGGGAAATTTAGCTTGGCCAATTCACCTAACATGCATACCTTTGGACTGCAGGAGATAGGGGTTAAAGAGAAAATAGTACGTGGGGATGGAGCCCAAAAGAGACAGTAACATTTGGAAAGACAAAGGAGTGGATAACAGTCTGGCTGGGAGGGTGCATAGCTGTTAATGGAGGGGACAGGAACCTGTGTCTGGCAGCAGCTCAGTGGAGGTGCTGGAAATGACGACTGATGATCTACGTTCTGCTGCAAAACAGACCCTGAGCTTCCAGCTGCCTGTCACTTTAATACACGAGTCTGTTCCCTGGCCAATATCTCTGTCTCATGCTTACTGCAGTGTTCCAGTGAAGCTTGATGCAAGCTGGCAGAACACTCCAGGACATACCAAAACACCCCGTAGTTCAAGGACTGTAATTTCCCCTCCCATGAGGTCAACAATATTCTCCAGTGTATCTCCACCACTTCCAAAGCACCTCTGCCACTGAACCACACCTCTCCAAACTGCAACAAGGATAGGACACCCCAGTCCTCACCCTCCACCCAGATACAACGCATCATCCTCTGCCATTTCCACCACCTACAATTAGATCCCACCAGAGATATATTTCCCTCTGCATTCCTTTCAGCATTCCACAGAGACCATTCCCTGTGAATTCCTAGTCAGATCCATGCTCCCCACTAACCCACCCTCCACTCCCAGCACCTTCACATGTTAATGCAAGAGGTGTAAAACCTGTGCCCACACCTCCCCCTCACCTCCAAAGGACCCTTCCACATCCAGCAGACATTTTCCTGCACATCCAAACACCTCACCTATTATGGCCTTTGCTTTCGATGTGGTCTCCTCTCCACTGGGGAGTCAGGACACCAACTTGCCGAATGTTTCAGGGAACATTTCTGGGACACATGCACCAACCAACCCCACCATCCTGTGGCCGACCACTTCAACTTCCCCACCCACTCCGGCAAGGACATGCAAGTCATGGGCCACCTCCACCCCCAAATCCCAGCCACCCGACGCCTGGAGGAAGAAAATCTTATCTTCCACTTTGGGACCCGTTAATCACAGAATCAAGATTTCCTCATCTCCCCTCCCCTACCTTATCCCAGATCCAGCCCTCCAACTCGACACCACCCTCTTGAACTGTCCCACCTGTCCATTTTCCTTCCCAATTATCCACTCCACCCTCTCTCCATTACCCTCCACCTACATCTACCTATTGACTTTCTCGCTCCCTTCCCACCAACCCCACATATCCCACTTATTTATTTCTCTGCTCTCTTACTACCCCCACCCCGCCAATCCTGGCATTCCCGATGAAAGGAATATGTCCAAAACTTCAATTCTCTTGCTCCTGAGATGCTGACTGACCTGCTGTGCTTTTCCAGCGCCACATGTTAACGCAAGCTGGAAGAACAACACCTCATCTTCTACTTGGGGACCCTGCACCCCTCTAGCCCCAGTATCAAATTTAATAATGTTAGGTCCTGAACTCTCCAATGTCCTAGAGCCCTAGCCTCTTAACCCACACACCAGGCCTTGTTAGTACATAGCCTGCCATTACACATTACCTATGGTTAGCCACTAACAGTCCCCAGAAACGGCTATTTACTCTCCCCCAGCCAGATTGTTATCCACTCCTTAGTCCAACTGCTCCCATCTCTTTCTTTGGACTCTATCCCCACCTATCATTTACTCCTTAACCCCACCTTCTGCATATAAACTGACATTTCTTTTCAGACACATCAGTTCTGAGGAAGGGTCAGCGGATCCAAAACGTTAACTCTGATTTCTCTTCACAGATGCTGCTACACCTGCTGAGATGTTCCAGTACCTTTTGGTTGTTGTGTGAGAGTTACAACATTCGCTGTTCTTTTGGTTCTATTTTACAAGGAATTTCTAATTCAGGTCTAGTAGCCTAAAACCCTGCGTTTATAAACCCTTCCAGTCCACAATAACTCCATTTCTTCCCCAGACTTTGCAGTCTCTCCCACTCCCTTCACACTCACTAAGTTCCCCCCACCCCCTCACCGTGACACTGCGCCTGCACAGCTCATGGCCATGTGTTGGTTTGCTGGACACACCCCAATTCACTCCCATTGGCTGGAGGATCACGCCAATTCTCCTATTGGTCTGAAGCTGCTGTCAATCACCTGGGCCCCATTGTGACATGAGTGGGCTCCTCCCAAGAGCATCGGATGATGAGGGGTGACCTCATGAAGGTTTATAAAATTATGAGTATGGATGGGAAAAATAGACAGGGTCTTTTCCCTGGGGTGGGGGAGTCTAGAACGAGAGGGTGTAGGCTTAAGGTGAGAGGGGAAAGATTTAAACGGGACCCAAGAGGCAACTTTTTTCACACTGAGATTGGTGCGTGTATTGAATCTTCTGTTCAGGAAAGTAGTGGAGGCTGGTACAATTACACCATTTGGCATCTGGATGGGTATGTGAATAGGAAGGGTGGAGAGGGATATGTGGCAGGTGTTGGCAAATGGGACTAGGTTAGGTTGGGATATCTGGTCGGTATGGACCAGTTCGACCAAAGGGTCTAATTCCATGCTGTATTTCTCTTGGAATCTGCCCTGGGATGAGCTTCATCATTCACAGTGAATGGGGCAGTAACACAGAGCACAGGGGTTTGGGGCTATTCAGCCCAATGGGGCTGTACTGTACCCCTCTGGAGATGCTGCCAGTCTATCCCAACTCACCTCCCATTTGTCTGTAGCTCTCCAAATCCTTCATGAAACAAGTTAAATTCCAAATTTGTTTTTACAATAAATACTGAATCTGCATCCAGCTGTCGGTCAAACTGTTCCAGATGCTCAGAACTTAGTGAGTAAAATAATCTTCACATTTTTAACCTGCATTATTTGCCAGTTACCTGAAGGTAGTTACTAAAAATTGTGACGTTAATAATTTCTCCCTCTGTCTCTCTGTAAATTAAATATCCTGGAAACAAATCTGCTCCTGGTCGAAATCACTGCCTAACCTTCTCAGCTCCAAGGAGAATTATCTGATCTTCTGCTAACTCTCCATAAAAGAGAAACCCATCTTAATTTTAGTAGCGCCATAAAGATGTACAGCAGAGAAACAGACCCTTCGATCCAACTTGTCCATGCTGACCAGATATCCTAAATTAATCACATCCCATATGCCAGCACTTGGCCTATATCCTTCTAAACTTTTGCTATTCACATACAACATCTCAAAGGCATAATTTGGTAATTGTACCAGCATCCACACTTTCTCTGGCAGCTCATTCCATACACGTATCATGTTCAGGTGGAAACATTGCCCCTTAGATCCCTTTTAAATCTTTTCCTTCACATCTGAAGCCTGTGCCCCCAAGCGTTGGACTCACATATCCTGGGAATAAGACTCTGGGATTTCACCCTATCCATGCCCCTCACAATTGTATCCGATGCTCCAGGGGAAACAGCCCCAGCCTGTTCACCCTCTACCTACGTAGCTCAAACCCTCAACCCTGGCAACATCTTTGCGGATCTTTTCCGAACCCTTTCAAGTTTCACAATATTATTCCGATAGCAGGGAGACCAGGACTGAAAGCAGAATTCCATAAGTGGCTGAATCAATGTGCTGTGCAGACGCAAAATGACGTCCCAACTCCACTACTCAATGCACTGACCAGTAAAGGCAAGTACACCAAACACCTTCTTCACTACCCTGCCTATGATTCCACTTTCAAGGAACAATGAATCTGCATTCCAAGGTCTCTTTGTTCAGCAACACCCAGGACCTCCCCATTAAGTGTATAATTCCTGCCCTCATATGCTTTTCCAAAATGGAGTATCTCACTTTTATCTGAAATAAACTCGATCTGGCAATCTTCAGCCCATTTGATTGAAGTCCAATTGTACTCTGAGGTAACCTTCTTCGCTGTCCAGTGCACCGCAAATTTTGATGTCTATTGTAAACCTACTAACTATGCCTCATATATTCACATAGAAATCATTGACATAAATGATGAAAAGCAATGGACCCAGCACCGATCCTTACACCATATTGCTCATCACACGCCTCCAGTCCAAAAAGCACTACCCTCCGTCTCCAACCTTCCAGCCAATTTGTATCCAAATAGCTGGTTCTCTCTGCATCCCATGGTGTCTAACTTTCTAACCAGTCTGTTATGTGGACCTTTTTGAATGTCTTTCTGAAGTCCAAGTTAGTGATGTATGTACAAAGCCATGCTGACTATCCCTAATCACTTCTTGCCTTTCCAATTACATATAAACCTGTCCTTTAGAATTCCTTGCAACATCTTGTCTGCCACTAACTTCAGCTCACCAGTGTATTGTTTCCTGGCCTTTCCTCATCACCTTTCTCAAATAGTGGCACCTGTCTTGCAGCACCTCACCTGTGGCTATCGGTGATAGAAATATCTCAGTGAGGGGCCCGAAAATCACTTCCCTAACTTCCCACAAAGATTTGGGATACAACTGATCAGGTCCCACAGATTTGCTCAGCTTTATGTAAAAGACATCCAGTACAACCTCCTCTGTAATATGGACAGTTGTCAAGTTATCACTATTTATTTCTCCAAACTCTCTCGCTTCCATATCCTCTTCCAGTAAAAGCTGACATGAGATCCTCGGATAGTATCTCTCCCAACTTCTGTGGTTCCACAGACAGCCTGGTTGATCTTTGAGGGTCCCTATTCTCTGCCTGGTTACTCTTTTGTCCTTAGTGTTTTGTAGAATCTCTTTGAATTGTCCTTAAACCTCTTTCCCCCCAAAGCTATCTCATGTATCCTTTTTGCCCTGCTGTTTTCCCTCGAGTGTACTCCGACTGCCCCTATACTCCGAGGGATTCACTAAAACCCAGCTGTCTGTACCTGCCATATCCCTCCTTCATCTTTTTGACCAGTCCCTCAATTTCTCTAGACACACAGCATTCTCTACACCTACTAGACTTGGCCTTAACAGGAACATACTGTCTATGTTCTCTTGTTATCTCATTTTCACAGGCCTATGGAGGCAATGGCAGATGAGGACATGGAAACAGTCATTCTCAGTAAAGAGGTAGTGTTGGGAAAGATAACAGCCCAAAAGTACATTGGTCTCCTGGCCGTGATGGAATGCTTCCCAGGGTCTAAAAGAGATGGTGAAGGGTCTATTGTCCTTCCTTGCTAGAGGGATAGTTATGCTGCAGCTGTACAGGGTGCTGGTGAGGCCACACCTGCAGTACTGTGTACAGGTTTGATCTCCTTACTTCAACAAGGATGTACTGACACTGGAGGGGTTGCAGAGGAGGGTCACTAGTTTGAGTCGGGAGTTGAGAGGGTTGGTGTATGTGGAGAGACTGAATAGACTGGGACTATACTTGTTGAATTTAGAAGAATGGGAGGTTGTACTGGAAAAAATGAAATTAAGAAGTGAATAGTTAAGATAGAAGCAGGGAGGTTATTTCCACTGGGGGGGGGGGGTCGTGGGTCAACCTAGAGAGCATAGCGTCAAAGTAAGCGGTTATCTGATTGAGGACAGAGTTGAGGAGGAACTTCTTCAGCTAAACGGTTATGAATCTGTGGAATTCCCTGCTGAGTGCAGCAGTTGACGTTATCAACTTGAATGTCTTTAAGGTAAAAATGTAGATTTGCAAACAGGAAAGGAATTAAGGGTTATGGTGAGAGAGCAGGAATGTGGAGCTGAGGCCATGAAAAGATCAGCCCTGACCTTAATGAATGGCAGAGCAGGCTTGAGGGGCCAGATGGCCTACTCCTGCTCCTATTCCTTCTGTTCTTATGTTCCCACTTTCCAGCTGTCCCTTTACCTGGGGGTTGCAAAGAAATATTGAAAGTTCTCGCCTTGTACCATCAAAATTCACCTTGGTCCAATTTTGAACACCAAATTTTAGAACTGGTCTTTTATTTTCTGTAACAATTTTAAAACTAGTAGAATTATCGTCAGAGAATGCCAAGTGTGGAAGCAGGCCATTCGGCCCATCACATCCACACTGACCCTCAGAGTCTCCTACCTTACCCTTGTAACGCTGCATTTCACATGGCCAATCCACCCAACCTGCACATCCCTGAACAATATGGGGCAATTCAGCCTGGATTACCCACACAACTTGCACATCTTTGGACTGTGGGAGGAAACCAGAGCACCAGGATGAAACCCACACAGACAACCTCAATAAAGTGACCATCCTGTTCTTATTTCCCAGTTCCACCCAAGTAATTTTTAACGAGCGAACCCCCATAAATATCCTCACTGAGCACAATAATGTTATCCCTAATCAAAAACACCATTCCACCTTCTCTCTTATCCCCCTTTCTATCCTTCCTCTTACATCTATTCCCTGGAACATTAAGCTACCTGTCCTTTCCAACCTAAGCCACGTTTCTGTAATGCATACTATATCCCAGTCCCATGTTCAAAACCATATCTGAAGCTGATCTGCTTTCCCTGTTAAACCTCTTGCATTGAAATAAATGCAGTGCAGTGCTATCAATAGGACAGACTGATGGGCAGAGGGGGTGGGATGGCCCTGTTGGTGAGGGATGACGTTCAGCCCCTTGCGAAGGGGGAGACACAGAATCAGGAGATGTAGAGTCAGATTGGAGGGTGGCTAATGTTGTCCCACTTTTCCAGAAAGGTGGGAGAGAATTATAGACCGGTTAACCTAGTGTCAGTGGTGAGAAAGATGCTGGAGTCAATTATAAAAGATTAAATTATGGCTCATTTGGATAGCAGTAATAGGATTCGTCAGAGTCAGCATGGATTTACAAAGGGGAATATACTGACTTGGATTGAAAATTGGCTGGCTGACAGGAAGCAAAGTGCAGTGATAAACGCTTCCTTTCGGAATGGCAGGCAGTGACTAGTGGGGTACCACAAAGTTTCGGTGCTGGGACCGCAGCTCTTAACAATATATATTAAAAATATAGATGAATATATTAAAAGTAACATTAGCAAATTTGCTGATGACACAAAGCTGGGTGGCAGGGTGAAATGTGGGGACGATGTTATGAGAATACAGGTTAACTTGGTCAGTCTAGGTGAGTGGACAGATGCATAGCAGATGCAGTTTAATGTGGGTAAATGTGTGGTTATCCACTTTGGAGGCAAGAACAGATTACTATCTAAAAGGAGTCAAGTTTGGTAAAGGGGATGTACAACGAGATCTGGGTGTTCTTGTACATCAGTCAATGAAAGCAAGCATGCAGGTACAACAGGTAGTGAGAAAAAGCTCACTGCATGCTGGCCCTCATAACAAGAGGGATTGAGTATAGGAGCAAAGAGGTCCTTCTGCAGTTTTACAGGGCCCTGGTAAGACCGCACCTGGAGTATTGTGTGCAGTTTTGGTCTCCACACTTGAGGAAGAGCATTATGGCTATTGAGGGAGTGTAGGGTAGGTTCACGAGGACAATTTCCGGAATGGCGGAATGATCATACGGTGAAAGATTGGAGTGACTGAGCTTGTATACACTTGAGAATAGAAGAATGAGAGGGGATCTGATTGAGACCTACAAGATTATTAAACGGTTGGACACTCTGGAGGCAGGAAGCATGTTTCTATGGATAGGTGAGTGCAGGACCAGAGGACACAGTTTAAAAATAAGGGAGAGGCCATTTAGAACAGAGTTGAGGAGAAACGTCTTCACTCAGAGAGTATTGGACACATGGAATGCTCTGCCCCAGAAGGCAGTGGAGGCCAAGTCTCTGGATAGTTTCAAGAAAGAGATGGATACAGCTGTTAATGATAATGGAATCAAGTGTTACGGAGATAAGACAGGAACAGGATACTGATTGTGGACGATCAGCCATGATCATAATGAGTGGTGGTGCTGGCTCAAAGGGCAGAATGGCCTATTCCTGCACCTATTGTCTTTTGTACCTTGTCAGTCCGACCTCATTCTGTTCCTTGCCCTTGCCTGCCATTCCTGTCTCTCTCCTCAACTGTACCAGCCTCAGACTTACCTCCTTTCTCACTATCTCTTTAGGTTTAACCCCACACCCTCACTGGTTTAATGCCTCCCGATTAACACTAGCAAATCTCCCTGGTTGGATATTAGACACCTTCCAATTCAGGTGTAATCCATCCTTCTTATGCATTTCAATTCTACCCCAGCAGAGATTCCAATGATCAAAAAATGGGAATCTTTCTCCCCTGTATCAGATCCTTGGCCAAGCATTCATCTGCTCTACCCTGCTATTCCTACTCTCACTAGCATGTGGCACCGGGAGTAATCCAGATATTACTACCCACAAGGACCTGCTTATTATCCTCCAGATATATTTGCTATATTCTCTCATCAGGACTTCATTCTTTTCTCTTATGCCATTGGTACCAATGTACAGCGACCTCCCACTGATCATTCTCCCCTTTCAGAATATTCTGCACCCTCGGAGCCATCCTTCGCTCAGGCAGTAGGGAGGCACCACCCCATTCTGATGTCTCACTGTTAGCTACAGAAACTGCAGTCTGTGCTGCAGACTAGAGAGCCCCCTATCACCATCAATCGGTGGAACCTGATATACCTCACATTACACCAGATCCATTACACTAGTAACTTGGCTGTCAGTGCGATATTCCCCTGAGAGTGTGATCCCCGACGCTTTCCAAAACAGTATACTTGTTTGTGATGGAAGTAACCACAGGAGACTCCTGCATTACTTGCTCTCCACTCCTCCCTTTCCGAGAGGAAACCCATCTACCTGACTGGATTGGCAGTTTACCTACCTTTCTGAAACTGCCACCTATCACACCCCCCGGCTCCTGTAAATTCTTCATTACCTTTAACCATCGCTCCATCTCATCCATGAAATCCTACAGGATTTGCATCCTCACTTCCTGCAGACAATCAGATCATTGAAACTTTCCTTAATCTCCTACACCCAACAGGAAGAGCACATCTCTGTACGAATGGCCATCTCTGCACCTTAACAGTCCACAGACCCAGAAAAAGGCACACAGTCTTACAGCTTTACAAAACACTGCTCTAGAATAAATTAGTACCAATATTTTATATTTAAAAACTTAATCAATGTATCATAAGACGTGTATTTAAAAAAATAAACCGTCACCCTACCGAATGTTGTAGCTTTACTAAAATAAAACAGACTAAGATTTATCTTTGAAGGGACCAAAACCCACTGAGCTGTGAGTCACAGATGAACAGCGCTAAACAGAACCTTCAGTCAAATTTGTCCATGCCGACCAGATATCCGAAACTAACCTTATCCCTCTTGCCAGCACCTGGGCCATATCCCTCTAAATCTTTCCTATTCATGTCAAGTATCCAAATGCCTTTAAAATGCTATAATTGTCAGCCTCCACCACTTCTTCTGGCAGTTTTTTTCGATACATGCACCACTCTCTGCATGAAAAAGTTGCTCCTTAGTTCCCTTTTATATCATTCCCCTCTCACACTCAACCTATGCTCTCGATTTCTGGATTCTCCTACTCAGGGAAAAGACCTTGTCTGTTTACCCTATCCATGCTAGTAATGATTTTATAAATCCCTATGGAGGTCACCCCTCAGTCTCTGATGCTCCAGGGAAAGAAAGCCACAGCCTTTTTGCTCTCTTCCTGCAGCTCAAACCCTCCAACCCTGGCAGTATCATTGTAAATCTTTTTTGAACCCTTTCAAGTTTCACAACATCCTTCTGATTCACAGAGAACAGAATTGCACACAATATTCCAAAAGAGGCCTAATCAATGTCTTGTGCATGACATTCCAACTTCTATACTCAATGCTCTGATCAATAAAGGAATGTATTCCAAACACTTTCTTCAGTATCCTATCTACCTGAAACTCTCCATTCAAGGAAATATGAACCTGCACTGCAAGATATCTTTGTTCATCAACACTATCTAGGAATTTGCCACTAAGAGTATCATTCCTGTTAAGATTTGCTTTTCTAAAATGCAGCACGTCACATTTATCTCAATTAAACTCCATCTACCACTTCTCACCCATCTGAACAACATTCTGTTTTAATCTGAGGTAACCCTCTTCGCTGCCCACTATACCTCCAATTTTGGGGTCATCTGCAAACTTATTAACTATACCTCCGATGCTCATATCCAAATCATACATATAAACGACAAAAAATAGTGGACCCAGCACTGATCCTTACGGCAGTCCACTGGTCACATGCCTCCAATCTGAAAAACAACCCTCCACCACCATCCTGCCTTCTACATATGAGCCAGTTCTGTATCCAAACGGTGAGTTAACCCTATATTCCATGAGATCTAACCTTGCTAAACAGTCTTCCATGGGGAACCTTGTCGAGCGCCTTACTGAATTCCATAGATCATGTCCACCTCTCTGCCCTCATCAATCCTCTTTGTTACATCTTCAAATAACTCAATCAAGTTTGAGAGACATGTAAAAGTCATGCTGACTGTCACTAATCAGTCCTTGCTTTTCAGAATCCATACGCATCTTCTTCCTCAGGATTCCCAACAACTTGCCCAGGCTCACCGGTCGATAGTTCCCTGCCTTGTCCTTACCACCTTTCTTAAATAGCGGCACCACATTAACCAACCTCTAGTCTTTCGGCATCTCACCTGTGATAATCGATGATACAAATATCTCAGCAAGAGGCCCAGCAATCACATTCCCAGCTTCCTAGAGCTCTAGGGTACACCTGATCAGGTGCTGGGGATTAACCAAGCTTTACAGGTTACAAGACACTCAGCACGTCCTCCTCTGTAAGATGGACACATTCAACATCTATTCCCTCACATTCTATATTGCTCACGTCCTTCTCCACAGTAAACACTGATTCAAAATATTCAGTTTGTATCTCTCCCATCTCATGCGGCTCCACGTGTAGGTTACCTTGCTGCTCTTTGAGAAGCCCTATTCTCTCTCGAGTTACCCTTTTGTTCTTAATGTATTTATAAACACACTTGGGATTATTCATAACTCTATTTGCCAAAGCTATCTCATGTCCCCTTTTAGCACTCCTGATTTCCCTCTTAAATATACTCCCACTGTCTTTAATGCTTAAGGTTTTTTTGTTATTTTTGGATTGGAATAAATGCAAAATATTACATCTTCATACAACAAACGAGGGCAGACTTACACTAATAAAAAAACAGGGCCTCGAGTAATGATATGGAACAAAGAGGCCGAGGGGTTCGGGCCTTTCAAGTCTGTGTCACATGTAGACAGGGTGGTTAAGAAGATGCTTAGCACACTTGCCTTCATTGCTCAGACCTTGGAGTACAAGAGTTGGGACATTATCTTGGATGTTGGGGAGGCCTTTTCTGGAATTCTGTGTCCAGTTCTGGTCATACTGATATCGGGAGGACATTATGTAGTTGGAGCGGATTCAGAAGCGATTTACCAGGATGTTGATGGGAATGGATAGTTTGAATTATAAGCAGAGGCTGGATAGGTTGCGACTTCTTTCACTGGTGCTCAGGAGGCTGAGGAGCGACCTTATTAGACTCAAATCATGGAGGGGTGTTATCAGTAATGTGAACAGCAGGTGTCCTTTCCAGGAAGGGACACGAATCAAGGCTGGGTACATACCGTTTAAGGTGACAGCAGAACGGCTGTAAAAAGTTGTTTGGGATTTTTTTAATTTTTGTTCAGACAATGGTTTAAGTGTGGAATGAACTATCAGAGGAAGTGGTAGTTGTGAATCAAATTACAATTTTAGGGTGGCACAGTGATTAGCACTGCTGCCAGGACTCCAGGTTCGATTCCAGCTTTGGACAATTGTCTCTGTGGGACTTGCACATTCTCCCAGTGTCTGCATGGGTTTCTTCCAGGGGCTCCAGTTTCCTCCCGACTGAGAGAGCGTCCCTATGGTCTGGGAGGACAATGCTGCCTTTATCTTTTACACACTGTCTCTGGCATGGGGAGTGGGAATGCTGAAGATAGTGGATGGGACACCACTCAGGCACAATGCTTTGTCCTGGGGGGGGATGTTCACTTTCTTTAATATTATTGGGGGCTGCACTGATGGAGGCAAGTGGAGAATGTTCCAACACGATCCTGATGTGTGCCTTATAGAGAGCAAACAGATGTTGGGGAATCAGGGGTTTGGGGAAACTGAGGTTTTTCTCCTTGTAGCAAAGGCAATTGAGGGGAGCTGTGATAGAGGGGCTTAGAAAAGTTACATGTTATAATAACAAACCTTACACCCATCAGCTCATTATACAAGGATTACAGGACACACATTAAAAGGTTTGGGAAGATTCAAAGGAGAACTTTTATGCAGCAAATGGGATTCAGATGGAATACAATACTCACACACAATGCGAATATCCTAGTCCTGATGAACTGACTAATTCAATCAGAGTTACAATGACTGAGTTTACCATCTGAATGTCCACCTGTAGTATCCTGTAATACAAGTTTATAAAATCCGTCACTGTCAGTTCAGGTTAGAAACTCGCACTATCCCCTCCTCCTGGCCCAGGATGACTGGACACATTACCCCTTGTGGAGGTCAGCAGTCAGTTCAGAGGGAAATCTATGTGGGTTTCTAGGAGTTTCCACCGTGGGCGTTCATGTGACTGAACAGGGCAGATCTTTGACACATGAGACAGAATGTTCCAAGAGTCAGTGAGATGTGGAGAGCAGGATTCGCTTCTTTTTGTTTTCTTCCGTGCTGCTGCTGTGCCTCATCAATAAGACATGGGGGTGAAAGCTCGATGGGCAAGTTGCCTCCACTCTGACCAATGGGCAGCAAGCTCCTCCCATAGAGTATCTCTAAAAACAGAGGAACTTTGCATGCTTCCCACTGCCCAGTGCTCCCAGTAAATGTTTAGAAGAATGGGGGGGGGGGGGCAAATCTCCTAGAAAAGGCATAACTGTAAGGTTCTACAAGGATTGTGAAGAGTGAGAGATGCACAGGAGAAGGGGGCAACAAGTTGTCAGATGGAGTATAAGTTGGGAAAACGGGAAGTTGAACATTTTGGAGGAGATAATAAAAGAACAGAGTGCTATTTAAATGGTGGAGACTGTAGAAAGCTGCACCACAAAGGGACCAGGGGTAATTGTCCAGGAAACACAGAAAGCCAGCAGATTCTAGGTCAGTCAGTCACAAAATCAAGGGTTCTGCTTTAGATTCCACACAGACAGTGGCCCAAGACTGGAATCGAACCTGGGTCCCTGGCACTGTGAGGCAGCAGTGCTAACCACTGAGCCACCATGCCACCCTACCTAAACTGCAGCCCTCACGTTTTACTCTTCTGTTTCAGATTCATCAAGTTTAAGGCAACACAGACACAGGTAAGGGGTTCCAGTAGCAATGGAGCTGGGGTGAGGGGGAGAGAAGCAACATTTTAGAGATTGGAATTCCTGGTGTTTGTGACTGTGTAGATGTGTGATCAGAAAGTCACCTTGGGGTTACAGATATGACAGCGATGTTGTGAAGAGTCTAGTTCTATCTCAGACTGCACCCAGCGAGAGGGAGGGGCTCAGCAGTGAGGGAAAAGAATTTGTAATAGCAACTGAAGGCAATGGGTTTAACCATTGCAACGTTTCATTGGAGGAAATTGCAGCTAATCGAGTAGTGGGAGTGTGGTAAGCAGTTTGATAACTGAGTAACAGTGGAGCAATGGAGAGGGATGATGGGGAGGGAGAGCTGGGCATTGACAGTGTACATGTGAAACCTCACACAGCGCTTTTGGACAATGTCACCTCCTGGCAGTATGTAGGTGAGAAACAGGAGAGAGCAAGGATAGATCCTTGAGGGACACCACATACAAGGACAAGGACTTCAGAAAGGAAATGGAGAGTGGGGATGGAGCAGGATTTACAAATGATGGTGAGGTCAAATGTTAGTTTTTCTTGCAGAATGAATGAGAAGGACATAACCAGGAAAGACAGACAGACAGAACAGTGATGATGAGGAGGAGGAAACAGAATTGGAATATCTGTAGTTTAGCGAGACTAGTAAAAGATCAAGATGAGCTCTGATAAGACTTAGCAAGAGACTGGAGAAAGATGTAAGTTCGGGACAAAAATCAGGAACACCATGTGAGGCAATTTGTCTCGGTGGGCTAGTGGGAGGGAAGGAAGCAACAGAGGCAGCTGATCAGATTGAGTTTCTCTGTCACTAAGACTGAGACAATGTGTTTCTTGCTCTTGTTATTGGAGGGAAGGATAAAGTAGACAGGATGATGGATAGTGTTTTACAAAGAAACAAAATCAGGGTTCATAATATTTAAAATGAGTGAACAAACCTAATGCATTTACCTTTTATCCAGAATATTAAAATGTACAACTGAAATCCCTGTTCGAATCCCAGCTTGTCAGATGGTGGAATCTGAATTCAAGAAAAAATAACTGGAATTAGGAATCTCTTGATCTCCATGGAACCATTGTCAATGGCAAAAAGATCCTGCCAACCTGACAGTGGCCCAGCCAGCTATTCCCTGTATTAATCACTGCAAAGTCTCAACAAAGGAATGAAACTGGATGGACCACTCGGCATCTAACAAGGCATTAGGAAATACAACCACAGGATCAGCCCTCTCCACTCTGCAACATCCTGCTCACTAACATCTTTTTTTTGTGCCAAAACGTGGCGAGCTGTCTCACAGACTAGTCAAGGAACAGCTTGACATAGTCATACTCACAGAGTCATCCCTTACAGATATTGGCCAGACAACACCATCACCATCCCAAGATAGAGAGTGTGATGATGGAAAAGCACAACAGGTCAGGCAGCATCCGAGGAGAAGGAGAATCGACGTTTCGAGCCTAAGCCTTTCATCAGCCTGACCTGCTGCGTTTTCCAGCACCACACTCTCGACTCTGATCTCCAGCATCTGCAGTCTTCTCTTTCTCCTGAAATCTCTGGATATGTCCTGTCCCACCAGCAGGACAGACCAGGCAGAGGTGGTGGCACAGTGATGTACACACAGGAACCATTTGCCCTGGGAGTACTCAGCATTGACTTTGGACACCAGGAAGTCTCATGGCTCCTGCTGACTACCACGTACCGTGCTCCCACGGCTGATGAATCAGTGCTCCTCCATGTTGAATAACACTTGGAGGAAGCACTGAGGCAATGAAATGATGACAAGCCTACTCTGGGTACAGGATTTCAATGTCCTCTGCCAAGAGTAGCTCAGCTGCAGGATTACTGACTGAGCTGGTCGGGTCCTCAAGGACATAACTGCTGAACTAGAATTGCAGCAGGCGGTAACGGAACCAGCAAGAGGGAAAAACGTACTAGATCTTATCAGTATGAATCTACCAGCTGCAAATGTATCTGTCTATGACAGTATCGGTAAGAGCGACCATCCCACAGTCTTTGTGGAGACAAAGCCTCACCTTAAAGTTGAGAAAAACCTCCCTTGTGCTGAGTGGTACTATCACCGTGCTAAATGGGACAGATGTAGGATCCCAAACTGGATCTCTCTGAGACACTGTGGGGTAACAACAGCAACAGAACTGTACTCCAGCACAATCTGCAATCTCACGGGTTTGTACATCGCGCACTCACCCATCACAATAGACAGGAAAGGACGGCATGCCATGAGCAGCACCAGGCATACCTAAAAATTAAGTGCCAACCTGGTGAAGCTACCAAACAGGACTATCTGCATTTCAAACAGCATCAGCAGCAAGCAACAGAGCTAAGAGATCCCACAATCAATGGGTCAGATCAGAGCTCTGCAGTTCTGCCACATCCAGTTGTGAATGGTGATGGACAATTAAACAACTCGTTGCAGGAAGCACTACAGATATCCCCACCCTTACTGATGGAGGCGTTTCGCACATCCATGCAAAAGATAAGATATCGGCATTTGCAGCAATTTTCAGCCAGATGCAAAGGGGATGAAACATCTCAGCCTCCTCCAGTCGTTCCTAACATCACAGATGTGAGCTTTAAGCCAGTTCAATTTAGTTTGAATAATGCCGAGAAATGGTTAAGTAGTGTAAAGGCTATGGGTCCTGCTAACATTCTGGCAATAATACTGATAGCTTGTGCTCCAGAACTTGCCACCCACCAAACCACGTACCGCTCCAGCACTGGCATCTACTGACAATGTGGAACATTGCCCAGGCATGTACAACACAAAAACACAAGGCAAATCCAACCCCGGAAATGTCCCTCTGTCAGTCCACATTCCATCAGCAGTAAAGTGATGGAAGATGTTATCAACAGGGCTATCAAGCAGCAGCTGCTCAGCAACAGCCAGCTGAGCGACACTCATTTTAGGCTCCACCAGGGCCACTCAGCTCCCGATGTTACCGCCTGATTCACAACCTGACAGCCAGCTGAATCCCAGAGGCGAGGTGAGAGTGACAGCCTAGTTCCACTCCAACACCACTATTTCGAGCTGATTCCACCCTCATCTCAGCTCATATACTCGAACTCTCATCCATTGTGTGTTATCTCCAGACTTAATTATCCAACACACTCCTGGCCAGCCTCCCAAATTCAACCTTCCTGTAATCTCAAGAAAAATTGCAAGCTCTATTGCCCACGTGCTCACTTCTCCCCAATCATGTTGATCCGTCAAAAGGCTCCTATTCATAAGCAACAACAATTTAGAAAAGTCACTCTTCATATAATTCCTGGCTGTGATCATCCCTAGCTCCCTTCACCACACATCCTTTGAGACCTCGACAACCATTTTCTTTGAGACTACCAACGACTTGTTAATTCATTATTTCAACTGTGTGGCTGATTCTACAGTTGCCAAAGCAACATGGTCTGGAATTTGCAGATGAAACCTCACAGGTCTGCTTCCCACCGTTAAGACATCCCTCAAAATCTGCTTTTTGGCAATTGTTTTGGACACCTGACCAAATATTTTTATATCTGGCCTGATAAGTAAAGTTCTCAATCGTATTTTTGTGAAATTATAAGCATGATGATAAAACTACAAAGTTCTTGATTTGGACATTATCTTCAAATATTCACTGTTGCTGTAATGAATAATCTGTAATGTCTATTACCCAACCACACTGTGGGAGCACCTTCATCACACAAACTGCAGCTGTACAATAAAGTCAAGCATCACCGTCTCCACAGGCAGCAGGGCTTTGGCATTCATCACTGGTATCTGTGGAAGGAGAAATACATATGATGTTTCAGGGAATGCAAAACGGGTTACAGGGAATGAAATTGGTGCAGAATTTGATAGTCAGAAATGGAAGGAAAACACACTTGCTTATTGGAAAAAGGAATTCTTGACTGTCAAAAATATTCAAGAAAAATGTAATGTAATGATAGAGCAATACATGGTCAGGGGCTGGGCCACAGTGAAAAACTCATTTACAAAGTGTGTATAAAAGTAATAATACAGTATTAAACAGACCAAAAATACACCCATGGTTGGAGACTGATGAAGCTAGACATTGACAAAGTGGTCCTGAGGGAGCCCAGAGGTGAATCAGAGCAGTGGCTGCTGTGATCACAATGACTCTCTGCGAGACAAAGGCTGCACATGCGCCTGGCTGCACCTTGCCCCCTACAAAGATGGCGGCCGCGCACATGTCCAGTGAATCGTTGTCCCGAATAAAGATGGCGGCGCTCACTCAGGCCTGCAGCCGCGCTGAGGCCATTCCTCATTTACTGCAAACACGGGACTGGGACGTTCAAACTTGAGTTTTCCGAAGTGCACAATTTGTTTATAAAACCTCTCCGCTCACAGCAACACAGTTTTTCTCCAGTTTCCCTGTTGATTTCTTTCCTTACCGTATCCTTTCGCTCCATAACTTCCCGAGCATTCATTTCAGCTACTCTGCGCCGCGCGCGAGGGTGATCACATGGTTTAGTTTAGCTCCGCCCTTCATTCACTCTGATTGGATGGAGGACCGACCTCCAGTTCACCCCGTGGCTCAACACTTTAACTCTCCCTCCCACTCCACCGAGGACATGCAGGTCCTTGGACTCCTCCACCGGCAGAACACAACTACACGACGGCTGGAGGAGGAGCGCCTCATCTTCCGCCTGGGAACCCTCCAACCACAAGGGATGAACTCAGATTTCTCCAGCTTCCTCATTTCCCCTCCCCCCACCTTGTCTCAGTCGGTTCCCTCAACTCAGCACCACCCTCCTAACCTGCAATCCTCTTCCTGACCTCTCCGCCCCCACCCCACTCCGGCCTATCACCCTCACCTTGACCTCCTTCCACCTATCCCACCTCCATCGCCTCTCCCCCTCCTCCCTACCTTTTATCTTAGCCTGCTTGGCTCTCTCTCTTATTCCTGATGAAGGGCTTATGCTCGAAACGTCGAATTCTCTATTCCTGAGATGCTGCCTGGCCTGCTGTGCTTTGACCAGCAACACATTTGCAGCTGCGACCTCCAGTTCCGCCCACTGTCCTTTCATTAGTCCGGTGCTGATATCAATCACCCGGGGTGCCTTTGTTGGCTCGAGCAAGCGCAGGGTATCCTGCTTTTGCTGAGATGTTGGGTCATGATTCCTGCGGATAAGAATGAGCTCTGCAGTAGATTTCCTTTATTCATGGAGGGAATTGCCTTCCTATTCATGACTGTATAGCTGTGACTGATGAATCAATGCCATCTGAATCAGTACATAAGCACCCCATTTTCACAACATCTGAGATCTTGAGCACATTGTATCACGCTCTTCTTTGGAGACAAAAAAATCATGAAACGGAGCCTCAAGGAATCGGAGCAGGAGTAGGCAATTCATCTCTTTCAGCTTGTTTCCCCCATTCTGTCAGATCATGGCTGGGCCAACCCAGACCTCATCACCTCTTTTATGCTTGATCCCCATAGCCCTCAACTGCTCAACATTTCAAAAATCTATCTGGCCTCTTTTAAAATAATTTGAGATAGAATCATAGATTCTCTACTGTGTGGAAACAGGCCCTTCAGCCCAACAAGCCAGAACAACCCACCGAAGAGTAATCCAAACATTCCCCTCCCACATTTAACTTTCACAAAAGTTTGAGTGAGAAAATTCTAGCCTTTCGCTGAGAGAAAAAAAATCTTTACCTTTTTTAAAAAATGAATGTTCCCTTATGTCATATCCCCTGGGTTGAGACTTCACTGGTGCTAGAAGATCTAGTCAACATCTACCCTGTCAAGCTCCTCAGAATCTTGTTTCCATAAGATCACCCCTGCTTATCTATTCTTGATAGGTCAACACTTCCGTCCTCGAAGCAGCTAAATTAATATTTTTTGAATGGTCTCCAATGTTGGTTTACCCTTTATTAAATATGGGAGCCATCATTGTATACAGCACTGCAAGTGAGGACTCAGCAACAGCGAGTGTGGTTAACCAATCCTCAATCCTTGCTAATACATTACCCCGATACCATGAGCTCCTAAATTGTGCAATTAACTTTTATGTAGCACCTTATCATTTGCATTTTTAAAATTCAAATACAGAACATCATTGGATTGCCCTGTATCAGTCCTGCTTGTTATCTCCTCAATGAACTGTCGCAAATTTGTCAAATATAGTTTCTCTTTCACAAAACCCAGTCTACCATGTTTCATGATAAGCTTTTTTAAATGTCCTGCAATTTCTTACTTTAATATTCGACTCTGTTGATTCTTTCAGTAGATTTGCTAAGTATGATTCCCCTCTCTTAAATCCATGAGGATTCTGTCCAATGCTGTCACTGTTCAGTCAGAAACTTGACTGTACTCCAATATAGTTAGTAAATGTATCTGTATTTATTTTTAAAAATTGATTACTTATAAATGCTGGACCCATGCACTATCAATTAATTAGTGACTCTGAATTTGGGTTATAATTTTTTTTAAATGTTAATTCATCTTCGTACTGTGTTATGCAGACAGCACCAAGTGATCACTCTTAATTGTGAGCGACTTTGAAAATAATATATTTTAAAAATGACATCCCAAAATGCTGCCTAATTATTTTGCAAGGAGGGTTTTGCATTCAATAGTTTGCAGATAAAATTGAACAGATTTTTGCTGCAATTTGGCCAGACTGCAGGTTACACCAAAGTGGCAATGCTGTCGTCAAATTCTTACTTGACACTGCCCAAGGCAATACTGACGGGACTTCACTTTGCCATTCTTGTTCACCAGCTTTATTTCCAAATTTTTCGTATAATAATTCTGGAGTTTGTAATTTTAGACAACTTCTCTTTTAGGTACATATGTAAATATCATACTGAAATGTTGCACTGAATGGTTCCAAATCTGAAATTAGTCTCTAATCTGATAGTAACATGCTCTGACCCTTCTACATATGTATTGGCATAAGTCTATGCCAGTTATTTTTCTGAAGCCTGGGATTCCTGATGAAGGGCTTATGCCCGAAACATCAACTCTCCTGCTTCTCGGATGCTGCCTGACTTGCTGTGCTTTTCCAGCATGACACTTTTCAACTCTGATGTCCAGCTTCTTTGGTCGTCACTTTCTCCTTTGAGTAGATTGATCAACAAAAATTATTCTTGGTTAAAGTGCAATAGGAATCAATTCATGAAATTCAGATATCTCACATTTACCTTCACGATGTGAAGGCTAAGACATTACTAAATTATTGTCAGTAAATTGAAACCATGCTGACAAACTTATGCAGTATCAGTGCCTCACCTTTAGTGTTCCCAGATATCGCGCAGCTGCGGTATTTTGGTTTGCACTCAGCTATATGTTGTTCTCACTTGTTTCTTTGTGAAAGATTACAAAAATAACTTGGATGAATGAACTTATGATTTCTTTTACCAATGTTGGGAGAAAAAAAAGTCAGTATTTCAAGTGCTGATAAAGTAAAATAAACGGATAATCAGTAGAAAGGGTTTAAGATGGATATGGAACAAATGCTAGCAAATGGGACTAGATTAATTTTGGATATCTGGTCCGTATGGGCAAGTTGGACTGAAGGGTCTGATTTTGTGTTGTTCAACTGTGACTTCATTCTTTCAATTATTCAAGAATTTGAATACTTCAAGGAGGAAAAGGAAATTTATGCAGAGAATGCACTTGCAATGATGATTGAGGTATATCAAACTCACATTGTTTCATTACCTTTTCCTCTGGGTTCTTCACTGAACAAACTTGTTTTGTTATCTGAATAACTATGTATCATGTGATTTGTTTCGCACAAAATATTTCGTTAGGATCTAGTGAACTATTAAGAGGTGTTCATTTTTATAATTTAGGCAGCTTGATTATTAAGCAAGAAAATGTTAGTGTTTTACTCCCACTGAATCATTGCTCCATAAAAGATAACAAGTTTTTTTTATCTGTTCTGGCACTGAATATATGGAAGTCATTTCTGAAGGAAAAACTCCTCGTAGGTAATGTTCCCACATATGTGGAGTAATTGCTTCTGGTCACTCTTCAGGCTATAAAGGCTAGGAAAGAAATGAGTTGGCCAAAGTTAGCAACATCATTTGGATGGACGATGCTCATTGGGGAAAATTGCAGGATCTGTAGCAGGAACATGTTTCAGAATGTATGCAATAAACCTGAACAGTTATTTTTTTCACAGAGCTTGGGACCCGACTGGAGCAGCAATGAAGCTCGTTTTGTTTTTTAAATTGCCAAATTATTGTTGCCAAACCAATGTCCTGTCCAGCTCCGTTACTCAATGCTCTGAGCAATAAAGGAAAACATACTAAACAACTTCTTCACTATCCTATCAACTTTCAAGGAGCTCTGAACCTGCACTCCAAGGTCTCTTTGTTCAGCAAGAATCTCTAAGACCTTACAATTCAGTGTGTGAGTCTTGCTCTGACTTGCTTTTCTAAAATGCAACACCTCACATTTATCTAAAACCCTATCTGCCACTCCCAGCCCATTGACCAATCTGATCAATATCCCATTGTACTCCGAGATATCCTTCTTCACTGCCCACAATATCTCCAATTTTGGTGTCATCTGCAAACGTACTAACTGTACCGCCTCTCTTCACATCATAATTTTTTAAGTGAATGACGAGACATCTCCAGAATAAAAAGCATCCATTTCCCTGGGTTTAAATGTACTCTGTGTAAATCCTGCCCCATGACTGTCTATTAGGGAGAGCTGGACATATATCCCTCTGAACCTCGCCCCCTACAAAGCTGGCGGCCGCACGTGTCCAATGAATCGTTGCCCCGAATAAAGATGGTGATGCTCACTTGGGCGGGATCGCTCGATGAGGCATTTTCCCGTTTGCTGCAAAAATGTAAGTTCCAAATTTGTGTTTTCCGATGTGCACTAAATGTATGCAAAACCTCTCAGCCCATACTAACACCATTTCCTTCCCGCTGCTTATTTCTTTCCTTACCGACAGCTCGCCAGCCACACATCTTGAATATGCGCGCCGACGGCGAGAATGATCACGTGGTATAGTCTAGTCCCTCCCTTCGTTTACTCTGATTGGTCGGAGGATCAGGTCTTCCAGCTCAGCCCCCGCCTTTCCATTGATCCGCCGCTGACATCAGTTGATTGGCGCATGTGCACTGCTTTGTGGCTTTTGCTGCTGTTCATAACTTATGAGAGGAGCAATGTTAAAAGTCACACAACCACCTGATGAAAAAGCAGCAAAGCTAGTGCTTCCAAATAAACCTGTTGGACTCAAGTGGTGTTCACTGAATTTTAATTTTGTCCATCCTAATCCAACACCAGCATCTCCAAGTCACGAGTGAGGGAGGAATGCATAATATAAGAACAAAAAAAAATAGGAAGAGGAGAAGGCCGTCCTGCCCTGCCATTCATCAAAATCATTTCATGGACGCAGAACCATTTACCCGCATTCTCACCGTAACCCTTAATTAATTATTTCTTTTTAAAAAAAGAAATCTACCTTAGCTTATAAACGTTTATTGAACTAACATCAACTACTTCCCTGTGCAGTGAATTCCATAGAAGTTAAGAAGTTTCTTCTCAAATCAGTCCTCAATTTGCTGCCTCTAATCTTGAGGTGAGGCCCTGTTTTCCTCGCTTCACCTGCCTGTGGAAATATCCTTTCTACTTTTATTTTATCCATTCCATGCATTATTTTATATGTTTCCATTCTTCTAAATTACAATGAATATAATCCTGTGGGATATAGGTAAAACAGCGTTACTTCTGCAAGTATAATGGGGTACTAACTTTAGTGTATAATTGTGGGATATAGGTAAATAATTACTAACTTTATTGTATAATTGTGGTTAGATTAGATTACAGTGTGGAAACAGGCCCTTCGGCCCAACAATACCACGCAACAAGCGTTTACCACCCAGACCCGTACTCCTACATTTACCCCTTCACCTAACACTAGGGGCAATTTAGCATGGCCAATTCACCTAACCTGCACATTTTTGGATTGTGGGAGGAAACCGGAGCACCTGGAGGAAACCCACGCAGACATGGGGAGAATGTCCAAAATCCACTCAGAGTCACCTGAGGCGGAAAATAAACCCGGGTCTCTGGCACTTTGAGGCAGCAGTGCTAACCACTGTGCCACCGTGCCACCCAAATTGATACTAACTTTAGTGCATAACTATTCTAGCAAATAATTTCTTCCATCATGATAGTTTTAATAATTTACAGTCTCAGCAAAAGAGCTGAAGCACAAACAAGGCAAGAAAAGACACATTGTTAAAATGTATATTCAGGAATGGAATGTACCTATGAACAATGGAAGATGTTACAAGCAAACAGAAAGTGAAAAGAACATCAAGATCCAAGTTTAGCAAAATCTCCCTTATGTCAACAGAGTGGAGAGTTGCTAACTTGGAGAAGGTGGGGGGGGCGGTGGGGGGGGGGAAGTAATAATGGCGGAGCGCAGCTGGGTAGTGGCAGAACGCAGTAAGGGAGATTGATAGGTATGAAGACCTATGAGGTAAACCGGGAGGACGGGAAATTAAAACTAAATTGTAAAGCAATCTCTGAATGTGTGTGCCCACAGGTCACCCCTTCTTGCAAGCAAGTTCCAATAAGATTCGCTGCTTCAGATTTTAACTAGGACTGAAATTTATTATACGGTGAGTTTTATTTCTCACAATCCCAATTTACTCAGTCTCTGTTCAGCCAAACCCCTCAACTCTGGAATCAACCTCTGCACGTCCCTAGTGCCAGTACATCCTTTCTCAAGTAAGGAGATGAAAACTACATGCAGTACTCCAGGTGTGGCCTCACCAGCACCCTATACAGCTGGCACATAACCTTTACTTTTAAACACAATCCCTTCAGCAATGAAGGACAAAATTCCATTTGCGTTCTGAATTGATTGTTGTACCTGGTGACCAACCCTCATGCAGAATGATACCCAGGTACCTCTGCATAGCAAATGGTGCAACTTTTTAAAATTCAAGTAATAATCTTTTTTGTAATGTTACTCCAACCAAACAGTATGACTTTACATTTATGAACATTGTATTCCATTTGCCAGACCATTGCACACTCACTCAATGTATCTTTTTTCTTCTGCAAAGTTTGACAGTCCTCCACACACTTTGTTCTGCTGCTCATATTAGTCTCATATGCAAACTTTGACACCCTACATGTCCCCAACTCCAAATCATCTGTTTCATTCATAAATATTTGCAGTTCCAACACTGATCCCAGAAGCTCACTACTAGTCACTGTTTGCCAGCCAGAATAGTACTCATTTATTCCCACACTTTGCTTCCTGTTAGTCAACCAATCTTCTATCCATGCTAATACTGTACCCATACCACCATGCACCATTATATTATGCAACAGCCTCTTGCACAGCACCTTGCTGAAGGCCTTTTGGAAATCCCGGTACTCCACATCCACTGGGTCCCCATTGTCTATCTTGTTGTAATGTCTTCATAGAATTCTGAAAGATTTGTCAAGCATGACTTGCCCTTCATGAACCCGTGCTGTGTGTGTCCAATGGAACAATTTCTACTGAGATTCCCTGCTATTTCTTCCTTGATAATACACCCAAGCATTTTTCCCACTACAGAGAGTAAGCCAACTGGTGTATAATTCCCCATCTTTTGTCCACCTCCGTTTTAAACCAGTGGCGTCATTTTTGCTGCTTTCCAATCTGCTGGGACTGCCACAGAGTCCAGTGAAGTTTAGAAAATTACTGCCAGTGCATTTGCTATTTCTCCTGGCATCTCCTTTACTACCCTGGGATGCATTCCATCAGGGTCAGGAGACTTTGCTATCATGAGAAAAATTACCTCGAATAGTCCAACACTAGCTGTTCCGTAATAATGATACTTTCCAAATCTACACCTACAATTGTCTCTTTGTTAATTACTGGCAAGATATTAGTATCCTCCACTGTGATATCTCAAATAAATGCTCCTTCTCATTTTCCAAAGGATCAACATTTACTTTAGCCATTCTTTTCTCTCTCTCATATATATATAAACTTTAAACTTTAGATCTCTGTCTTTATAGTCTGTGCTAGTTTATTTTTCTCATGTTCTATCTTGCTATTCTTGATAGCTCTTCTGTGGCTTTCTGTTGGCCTTCAAAGTTTTCCCAGTTCTAGTTTCATGCTGTTTTTGTCCACTTTGTATGCCTTCTCTTTCAATTTGATCATTTTCCTTAGATACCCATCGTAGAGTATCCCTTTTCCTACAGTCCTTCCTTTTCACTGGAATATACCTTTGCTGAGGACTTTGTAAAATGTCTTTGAAAATATTCCACTGCTCGTGAACTGGCCCACTACAAAATCGTTGTTTTCGGTCTACTTTATCCAGGTTCTCCCTCATTCTATTGTAGTTCCCCGTGTTCAAGTACAGGACCGAGGTATTAGATTTTACCTTCGCACTTGCCGTATGTATTCTAAATTCAACCATACAATGATCACTTCTTCCAAGAGGATCCCTAACTCTGAAGTCATTAATTATTCCTGTCTCATTGCACAGGGACCAGATCTTGGGTAGCTTGCTCCCTTGTCAGTTCCATTTCATATTGTTCAAGAAAACTACCATGGATGCACTTAATAAACTCCTCAAGGCTACCCTGAGCTGGTTCAACCAATCTACGTGTAGATTAAAATCACCCATGATAATAGCCATACCCTTTTCACAGGCATTAGTTATTTCTTTGTTTCTTGCCCATCACAATGTGATGTTATTATGTGGTGGCCGACACACTACGCCTATCAGTGACCTTATTAGAATTTTGAATGCATCATTCCTGTTTCTCCTAATGTACGGCAATAACAACTACTTGCATTGTATGGAATATTTCACAATGGCAGATCTCCTAAGATGCTTCATGGATGATCAAAACATTGATAAAGGAGAATGATTTTAAAACACATCTTAATAGTAGGATAGAGAAGGTTAGGGAGACTATTCTACAGACTCCTGCCCGTGACAGCTCCAATTGTGGAGTGATGCAGGTGGGGTGGATTGGAAAGGGAACGTGCAAAGGGGAAATGGAGGAGCGCAGGCAGTGTTTAAGGTCTTTAGGACGGAGGAGGTTCCAGACTGAGTCTGTCTGTCATAGAGAGTATGGCTGCCCCATGGAATTTGAGGCACTGCAATGGGTTCATGCATGTCATGCTAGTCAAAGATAGTATAACAGTGGCTGAGAGAACTTTTGATGAGGACTTGTCTACTGGGGTAGTGTGGGCTGAGGTTAGAAACAGGAGAGAAGAGGTCACACTGCTTGGAGTTTTTTTTATGTGCCTCTGCAGAATTCCAGAGAGGTGGAAGAGAGGATTAGCAAAATTATTCTGGGTATGAGTGAAAGTAACAGGGTGGTCCTTATAGGGGACTTTAATTTTCCCAACATTGACTGGAAATGCTATAACTCTGGTACGTTGGATGGATCAGTTTTTGTCCAATGTGTACAGGAGGGTTTCCTGACACAGTAGGTCAAAGAGCCGACATGAGGGGAGGCCACATTGGATCTGGTGCTTGGTCATGAACCAGACAAGGTGTTTAATTTAGTTGTGGCAGAGCACTTTGGAGAGAGTGATCTTATTCAGTTTAGTTTAGCAATGGAAAGGAATAGGTACATACCACAAGGCAACAGTTGATGATGGGGCAAGGGCAATTAGAATGCGATTAGGCAGGAATTCGGATGCAGAGAATGGGGTAGCAAAATGCAGGAGATGCAGACTATTGACATGTAGAGCTGGTTTAAGGAACAGATATTGCATGTTCTTGATAGCTATGTCCCTGTCAGGCAGAATGGAAGTGATATGGTAAGGGAACCATGGTTTACTACAGAAATTGCATCTCTTGTTAAGAAAAAGTAGAAGGCTTAATTGTTACTGAGTCAAGATAGTACAGATGAGGTAATGGAGAGTTACAGATCAGCTAGGAAGGATTTAGTGAGAGAGTTAAGAAGAGCAAAGAGAGGACACGAGTAGTCTTTAGCAAATAAAATAAAGGAGAACCCGAAAGCTTTCTATAGATATGTGAGGAATAAGAGGATAGGGTAGGAATCGGGCCAATCAAAGACAGAAGTGGGAAGTCGAGGGTGGACCCTGTGGAGATCGGAGAGGTGCTAAATAAAAAATTTCCATTGGTTTTCACTCAGGAAAAGGAGAATATTGTAGAGGAGAAGAATGAGGTATAAGATATTGGACGAGAAAGGATCGAGGTTAGTTATGAACAGGTGTTATCAATTCTAGAAGGAGTGAAAGGAGACAAGTCTTCTGGGCTGGATGGGATTTATCCGAGGATTCTCTGGAAAGCTAGGGAGAAGATAGCAGAGCCTATGGCTTTGATATGCATCGTCATTGTCTACAGGTTTGGTACCAGAGGACTGGAGGATTGCAAATGTTGTGCCCTTGATCAACAAAGGCAGTAGAGATGACCCAGATATTTATAAACCAGTGAGCCTTCCTTCTGTTGTAGGAAAGGTTTTGGAAAGGATTATTAAGAGATAAGATTTATAATCATCTGGCAAACACCAATTTAATTTCAGATAGCCAACATGGTTTCATCAAGAGCAGGTTGTGTCTCACAAACCTCACAGAGGTTTTTGAGAAGGTGAGCAAGCAAGTAGATGAGGGTAGGGCAGTTGACGTGGCATGCATGGACTTCAATTATGCCTCTGATAAGGTTCCACATTATAGGCTGTTGGAGAAAATGCTGAGACATGGAATTGAGGGTGATTTAGCAGTTTGAGTTAGAAACTGGCTTTCTGAAAGAAGACGAGTGGTGGTTGATAGAAAATATTCAGCCTGGAGACCGGTTATTAGTGGTGTGTCACAAGGATCTGTTTTGGGACCACGGCTGTTCGCCATTTTTATAAGTGACTTAGACACAGGCATAGGTGGATGGATTAATAAATTTGCAGATGACACTAAAGTCGGTAGAGAAGTGGACAGTGTCAAGAATGGTACACGTTGCATGGGGACTTGGATAAACTGCTGAATTGGGCTGAGAGGTGGTAAATGGAGTTCAATGCAGCTAAATCTGAGGTGATGCACTTTGGGAAGAATAGCAGGGAGGCTGAGTACTGGGTCCATGGAAAGATTCTTGGTAGTGTGGATTTGCAGAGGGATGCCTGAAAGTTGCCACCCAGATGGATAATACTGTTAAGGTGGCACACGGTGTGTTAGGTTTCATTCGCAGAGGGATTCAGTTGCAGAGCCGCAATATTATAGTGCAACTATACAAAACGCTGGTGAACCCATACTTGGAATATTGTGTGCAGTTCTGGTGCCCATATTTCAGGAAGGATGTGGAAACATTGGAAAAGGTACAGAGGAGATTTACTAGGATGTTGCATTGTCTGAAGAAAAGGTCTTATGAGAGACTTGAACCTGTTCTCATTGGCAAGAAGGCTAAGAGGGGATTTGATAGTGGCATACAAGATGATCAGAGACTTAGATAGGGTAGACAGTGAAAGTCTTTTTCCTAGGATGATGATATCAGTGTGTACGAGGGGGTATAACTACAAATTGTGTGGTGATAGATTTAAGATGTCAGAGGCAGGTTCTTTCCTCAGAGTGGTTAGGATGTGGAATGCACCACCTGCTAATGTAGTTAACTCAGCCAAGTTAGGGAGATTTAAACAATCCTTTAGATAAGCACATGAGTGATTTTGGGATTGTGTAGGGGGATGAGCTGAGAATAGTTCACAGGTCAGCACAACATCAAGGACCGAAGGATCTGTTCCTATAGTGCTACAAGAGATTTCTCCTGTCTTAAACATAGTAATGGATCTTGTATTGTGGGCTAATGAAATGTCACTGATCTCTACCAAACATGTACAATTTAGTCAAGGCAATATTAAGATGCTGTAACAGGGGGGAAACAGGTAACTCCATACAAAACCCTACTCCTTCTCATCTATTTTCACCTCCAAAACTGAGCGCCTTCCAGAAAAGCGCCGCTATATACCACTACAACACTTTGCACTCCTCCTTGTGCACAGCCAGATACCACGATTGTGGGGCAAAGTCTGTACTGGGACCCACTGGGCCCCCGAAACCCTTGGTAAAGACTAAAATCATCTGAGCATTGAGAGCCCTATCACAATATATGCATTTCTATTGTTTTAACTCTGTTCCTGACTTTCCTTGTTGTTCCTAATGAACCTGTTCAAAGTCGTTATTACACACACCTGCACAAGCTGTGATTTGAACCCAGGCCTCTCGGTCCAAGATTCCGGATATTTTAACCGCATCACAAGGCATCAACTCTAACTTCCCTTGTCCCTGAGTCACGGCCGGTCCTCCAACCAGAGTGAGTGAGGAGCGGGGCCAAAGCATTCTCGGGCGTGAACACTTCAGGATTGGTCAGAAAGCAAACTGTTTTGCACGAGTGATCATTCTCACTACGTAGTGGAGCATTAAATCTCTCATAAATCAACGTGAGATTTTATGAAATAGTTGAAATGTAGATCTGATAACGTACATATTTCCAAGCGATTTACACAACTCGAGTAAGAAACTTATTTTCAAACTCCCGGAACGATTGGTAATTTACATATCTGGCCAGTATATTCACTCCATTCACATCCTAGACATCGCTTTTACTAGTAATCGACAGAGCAATTGTTAATGTCTAGTAGTTCACCCATGATTCTGTGCAGTTATGAATATTCTCTATAAACTCACCGATAACGTCAGACGCACACGCAGTTTGGTTTCTATGTAGCGCATGCGCAGTGTCACATTGGCAGGACACGGAGACAGACATGGAGCTGCTTTCTCCGGCAGCGGCTGCGATCGGCTTCAGAGAGCGGTGCTCAGAGCACGTGTGTGGGAGCCTCGCTCGGAGAAAGGAGCGGAGAGAATTTACAAAACCCGAATAAAAGTTAATAACCCCGAAAAAAGACCCTCCAGGCCCGGGTAAGGAGGTGGCGGTCTCTGATCAGGGAAGGGGCCCAGGGTCACGGCCGCCATTTGTTTGAGGGTTGAAGGAGGGCGGGCCTTAGGGCTGCCATTTTGAGAAGGTCAAGGTGCAGGAGGGCGGAGCTATCGGGGTCTGTAGAACAATCAGAGGAAAGGGAAGACCCATTGTTATTGATGAATTCCATGGACACAGCGTCAGTGGGCGGTCCCGCAGGAATCTCCTCTCTCAGTCCCTGCTGTGATGTTTCACCCCAATCACAACCAGCAGCTCTCCTCCTCTCTCAGCTCCCCTTCTGTCCTTCCTGCAGCATCTGTCCCCTGGAACATTGAGCTATCTCTGGATCAGTGGTGCTGGAAGAGCACAGCAGTTCAGACAGCATCCAACGAGCAGCGAAATCGACGTTTCGAGCAAAAACCTTAACTTTTACCACATTGAGCTGCCTGTCCTGTCCCTCCCTCAGCTGTTGTTCATTGAAAACTGTGATATCCCAGTGCCATCTTAGATTACTTCACTAAAGACAGGGATGCACCCGAAGGATTTCTCTTAATATCAGTAATTGTTTAATACTCACTTACGGGTTTTTAATTATATCTTTTTTGAAGCATTTAATTCGCATTCAATCATTTGCCATGGTGGGATTTGAACCTGTGTCCAGAGAACATTTGCTGAGTTTCTGGATAAATTGCCTCACAATAATGCCACTAGGCCATCACTTCACCTGCTCACAGGTTGCACATCCCAGTGCAACATGAATCAAAACCCTGTCTTTGTGCACAATTGTTTGATCCTGCACTCTGGTGATATCACTCAGTATGTCTCCATGTGGGGTCCCTCACTGTGTGGGTCTAATGGCTGCCTCTTGCAGCTACTCCAGATCCTGAGCCAACAGAATTCTCCACTCCAGAGAGATGAGGCAGTACAGGCCTGGAATGGAGACTGGGATTTTCCTAATCTCTGTGGGCTCAGTGCCATTCTACATTTGTAACCCTCACAAGTATCAGTCTAATTTCTCATTCTGCCTATTTGTGTGTCTTCTACAGGTCCTCAGAGAGTTCCTGACTCCATAGACTTGCCAACTGCTGGTTGGGAAGATGATTGGTCAGCCAGAGAGACAAAGGTCAGGGAGTTCGGGAGCCTTCAATAAATCCTGCTGCCAGGTAAGATCATTCACAGTGCAAAGAGCAGAGAACAATGAGAGGGCTCCAAACATCAGCTAACAGGACATAACATAGATATAGTGCTGGAGGAGGTGCACAGTACCGAAACACTCCAGGCTCAATCACCACCCCTACTTTAAGTTGTCTTGAACCGAGACAGCATCTGGAGTTCCCAGTTTTCAATCCAGGCATGTTCTGTCTTGGTGACCACCAGGACAACAGAGGGGAATGCAGGCCTTCAACGAGAGGGTGGTAATGCTGCCTGGGATCTTTCTGTTCCCTAATCCCTCTCCAACACATATCTATGGCTCGTCTTGTGGATCAGTGTCTTCAATCATTCTAACACCTATAACAGTTCCTATCTCTGCCATGTCCTCTCCTCTCAGCAATTTCTTGACATATTTGAAACGTTCAGTCCAGATCCCATCCACACCGCTGTAACTTGCGTCAGTTTCTACAACATGCCTTGTCTCGATAGTCTCCTCCAACAACCGAAGACATTGGGTCTGTTTCTGTGCTGCATGATTCTTTGTTCGAGGTTTCCTAAACGGAATGAGTTGGCCCATTTCCCTTCAAACCTTCTCCTCTCCATGTACCTGCCCAAGTGTCTTTTCCATGTTGTAATTGTACTTATTTTTACCATTTCCTCTGGCAGTCCATTCCGTCTATGCACCATCCTCTGTGGAAAATGTTGCCCCTCAACTCCCTCTTTAAATCCTTGCTCTCTCACCTCACATTTATGCCTCTACCTTTGGACTCACCTACCCTTGGCAATTGTCCTTAATTAGGCCCTACATGGTTTCATAAACCTTTATAAGGTCAACCCTTGGCCAGGAGAAATATTGATGACAACGTTACAAACATTTCCAACTTATATACTTGATGCTCTGACCACTGATGACAAATTTGCCACATGCTGCTTTCCCCACCTTGTCCCACTGTGATTCCATTCCAAGTAACAAAGTAACTGCACCCCTTGGTCTCTCTCTGTTCGACAATACTGCCCAGGGCCCTACCATGAATTGTATTAGTCCTCCATGGTTTGTCTGAACTAAATCCAACACCTGAATTAAATTCCATCTTTCATTTCTTGGCCCACTGGTCCAGTTGATTAACATCCCCTTCGATAACTATATTCCCTGCCCACTTTTCCAGTAATCTTGGTATCAACAAACATACTAACAGGGACTCCTATTTTCACTCAAATTGTTTATGTAAATGGTGCACAACAGTAGTTCCAGCACCAATCCTTACAGCACACTGCTGGTCAGAGGCCTCCAGTCTGAACAACAACCCTCTTGTATCCAGTTGGCTAGCTCTCCCTGATCCCTTGTGATCTGCCCTTACTAACCAATGTATCATTCTACACCCTGACCAAGGGTTGCTGAAGCAACAAACAATGTCTGTTGCTCTGCCTTGATCTATCTTCTTGGTCACATCTTGAACAAATGCAAGTCAAGTTTGTGAGACATGTTTTCCCACACACAAAGCCATGCTGGCTGTCCATAATCAATCCTTGTCTTTCCAAATGCATGTAAGTCCTACCTCTCAGAATGACCTCCAACAACTGACCCTCCCTGATGTCTGGCTCATCAGTCTGTAGTTCCATGGCTTTCTCTTGCAGCCTTTCTTAATTAATGACACAACATTATAATCATAGTCAGAGAGTCATACTGTACTGTTTGGTTAATGCTAACCATACTCTAAAACTGATCTCGTCCCACCTGCCTGTTCCTGGATCATATCCCTTCAAACCTTTCCTATTCCTTTCATTATCCTAATGTCTTTTAAACATTGTAGTTTTCTGCACATTCACCCCTTCCTTGGGAAGTTCATTCCACACACAATCCACCCTCTGTGTAACATGTCTTTTTTTTAAGTGTCTCTCCTCTCACTCTTAAAAATGTAGCTTCTAGTCTTGAAACTCCCTGTCCAATGGAAAAGACAACTCCCACTAACTCTATCTATTCCCCTCATTATTTTATAAACTTCTATCAGGTAATTTGTCAACATTCAGGTTTCAATGAAAAAATACTAACCTATTCAGCCTTTCTTTATAACTGAAGCCTTCCTTACCCAGCCACATCTCAGTAAATCTCATCCGAATCCTCTGCAGCTTAATAATATCCTTCCTATAACTGGGCGACCAGAATTGGACACAGTATACCAGAAGAGGATTCACCAATGTCCTGTATCATCTCAATAATGTGACTTCCCAACTCCTATACCCAAAGGAGTGAGCAATAAAAGCAAGTGTGGCAAGCACCTTTTTAACCATCCTGTCTCTCCATGTTGCAAACTTCAAAGAATTATGTACCTGATCCCCGGGTCCCTCTGTTCTATAACACTACCGAAGGTCTTTTCATTAATTGTATAAGCCCTGCCCATGTTTGTTTCACCAAATACACTTCCTCGCATTACCCTGATTGAACTCCATCTACAGTTTTTCAGCTGTTCACACATTTCATCAGAATACCTTTGTAATCTCAGAAAACCTTCCTCACTGTTCATAATGTCACCTTCCAGTCTACCTGCCTATCACACATGGTACAAATATCTCTGCTAGGGGCCCTACAATTTCTTCACCAGCTTCCCACAATGTCCTGAGCTACATTTACTCAGGGTCTGGGGATTTATCTACCTTTGTGTTTTAAAACTTCCACCACCTCCTCTTCAATAACGTGGACTCATTTCAAGACATTGGGTCATAGAGATGCACAGCATGGAACAGATCCTTCGGACCAACTGCTGCATGACGTATCTAGTCACATTTGCCAGAACTTTGCCAATATCCCTCTAAACCCTTCCTACTCATACACCCATCCACATGCCTTTTAAATGTATTTCCATCAGCCTCCACTATTTCCTCTGGCAGCGTATTCCATACACTCTGCAGGAACTAATTGTCCTTTAGATCCATTTGAAATGTTCCCCTTGCACTTTAAAGCTATTCCCTGTTGGTTTGGAATCCTCCAGCCTGGGGCAAATACCTTGTCTATTGACCCCATCGCTGACTATCATAATTTTAAACATCTTTTTCAGGTAACTCCTGAGCCTCCCATGTTCAAGTGAAAACAGCCCCAGCTTATTCAGGCTTTTCCCTGAAGCGCAAACCCTCCAACCCTGGCAACATCCTTGTTCATTTCTTCTGAACCCTTTCATGTTCCATAACATCCTTCCAGTGGCATTGAGACCAGAATTGCACACAGTGTTCCAATAATAGTCACGACAAACACTGTTTAGTTCCCTGAGCGCCCCAGTCTTTATCCACAGTAAGTTCCAAAGTGAAATATTTGTTTTGGATCTTGTAGTTTCACACATCATTGGCTTCATTGATCATTAAGGATACTGGTTTTGTCCCGAGCTCTTCAATTGCTATTAATACACTTGCAGAATGGCTTTGGATTGTCCTTAACTTTCTCTGCCAAAGCTATCTCATGTCCCCTTTTTGCATTCCTGATTTCCATCCAAAGTGTATTTCTGCAGTCCTGATCCTCTGAAGGGATTTCCTTGAGTCAGCCAGTTATATCTGACATGTGCCCACTTATTTCTTGACCAGAGCCTCGAAACTCAGCCAGTGTTACCTAATTCTGTCAGCATTGAGCTGCACATTAACAGGAACATGCTGGCGCTGAATGCTCATTTTATCTCGCTTTTAAAATATTCCTACTTGCCAGACTTCCTGCAAATAGCCTCCCCACATCAACTTTGTAAATTCCTGTCTAATACTATCTTGCTCCATTGTATAACTTGAACTTGTGAACCAGGCCTGTCCTTTTCCATCGCTATTTTCAATCTAATACAATTGTAGTGACTTTCCAAAGTGCTCCCCCACTAACAGCTCTGTCCCGTTCCCGACCTTGTTTCCCAAGGGGAGGTCAGGTTTAACCCCATTCTCCAGTTGGGCCATTTACATAATGACTGGGAGTTTCTGGAACAGACTTAACAAATTCCTTCCATCTAAATGCTTAACACAGTAACAATCCCAGTCCAGGTTTGGAAAGGTTAAAATCCCCTACTGTTACAACCGTCTTATTCTAACAGATATCTGAGATCTCCTGACATATTTGCTCCTTCATCTCCCATTGCCTATTGCTGTAGTACGACCGTAGCAAACTGATGACCAATTTTTATTTCTCAATTCCACTAATATCACTTAACTGGGTGATCCTGCATGAATAATCTCTCTAGGTACTGCTGTGATGTTTCCCCCAATCAAAACCACCAGCTCTCCTCCTGTTTTGCCTCCTCTCCTGTTCTATCTTTCCTGTAGCATCTGTCCCCTGGAACATTGAGCTGCCAGTCCTGTCCCTCCCTTAGCTGTGTTTCTGTAATATCTATGGTATCCCAGTCCCATGTTCCCTTCCATGCTCTGCGTTCATCTGCCTGATCTGTTCGGCCCTTTGTATTGAAATAAATGCAGTTTAATCCACCAGTTTTCCCTCATTGCCTGCTATGTTCTTGCCTGCCTTGTCTATTTATATTGCTCTCTTGAACATCTTTACCAGCCTCAAATTTCTTTCTGGCCTTACGGACTGTTTGGGGTCCCACAGCCCTGCCAGACGAGTTTAAATCCTCTCAAGCAGCTCCAGCAACTCTCCCCACCAGGATATGGGTCCCCCTCCTGCTCCCAGTTCAGGTGTCTTCCCCACCCTGTCTACTTGTGCTGACACCTTCAGACATCCAGGGACCTGCCCACCAAGGTCCCGTGTTCCTCAGTACTCCAGGAGGACCGACCATTCATGATGTATATCGTTCGCTTATGAGACTTCCCACAGTGCATTACCTCACAGTGATCAGAAGTAAACTCCATCTGCCATTACTCTGCTCAGATTATCATCTGATCGATATCAGACGACAGCCTGAGACCATGCTCCTACTGTGGGCAACACCCTCACCTTTCATATCATCTGCAAATCTACTGATGACACCTTCTGTTTTCACATGCGAGATATTAATGTACATAATAACTAGCAATGGGTTCTGTACAGATCCCTGTGGTACACCCTCTGGGCAAAGGCTTCCAATCGTGAAAAACACAATCTCCAACAATTATGGAGCCAATTTACCAACTTGGCTTGGATGCAATGGGCTCTTCCCTTTTGGACCAGCCTTTCACATGGGACCTTGTCAAATACCTTAATAAACCCCATGTAAATCACATCTGCACTGCCCTCATCAATATCAGAGGAAAATCCTCCACCAAATCCATACAGACAATTCCTAATGTATTCCTGTCCTTTGGAATGTTGATTCATTGCGTCCCTCAGAATTGAGGGACCTCAGGTACTTCAAGAATTATTTACGTGAACTTGAAGGTCTCTCTGCTCTAAAACACTAACCGTGGCTGAACATTAATTATCTCAGCTCTACCCTTGTTTGTTTTACCAACTGCACTACCTCGCATTTATTCAGATTGAATTCCATCTACAGATTTTCAGCCCATTCACCCATTTCATCAAGGTCCCTTTGTAACATTAGAAAACCCCCTTCACTGTCCACTAAACCACCCTCCAGCCTTCCAGCCCATCACACATGACTGTCAATTGTACAAATACCCTTGCTAGTAGCTCCTCGATTTCTTCCCTAGCATCCCACAATGCCCTGTGATACACTTAATCAGGTCCTGGGGCTTTCCATACCTTTGTGTTTTAAAACCACAAGCACCACCTCTTCTATAACATGCGCTCATTTCAAGCCATAGAGATGTACAAGGGAAACAGACCCTTCGGTCTAATTCATCCATGCTGACTAGAGATTTAAATACATTCTTCCTATTTACCAGCATTTGGCCCATGTACCTCTAAACCCTTACTCATATACCCAACCAGATACAATTACAACATTTAAAAGGTATCAGTCTCCGTTACTTTCTCTCTCAGCTCATTCCATACACACATCACCATGTGCATGTCCCTTCGGTCCCTTTTCAAAACTTTCCCCTCTAACCTTAAACCTATACCCTCTAATTTTGGACTTCCCAAACACTGGGTAAAGACATTGAATGTTTACCCAATCCATGCCCCTCATGTTTATATAAACCTCTTTAAGGTCTCTGATGCTCCAGGGAAAATAGCCCTAGCTTATTCAGCAACAACCCTGGCAACATCTTGTAAATCTTTTCTGAGCCCTTTCAAGTTTCACAACATCCTTCCTATGGCAGGGAGACTGGAATTGCAGCGAACTCCAAACGTGCTCTAACGGATTACTCCTGTTCCCTGAGTTCCCCAGTCTTTGTCCACAGTAAGTTCTGGAGTGAAAAATTTGTTTAGGGTCTTAGCCATATCTGCTAATGAAAGCCAACACACCATATTCCTTTTTAACTCCCTCTCAAATTGGTTGGTAACTTCAGGGACACCGGATTCCCGCTGTTTGTGTACACTGCTGAGAGTCCTGCCTTTACCCATGTAAGGTTTTTCTGCAGAATTCTCCAATCTGAAAACATCCCAATTTTTGTAACTTCCCACAGTCCCTACAACACTCATAAACTGTGAAACCTCCTCAAGTCCCTATATTCCTAATGCCTGCAAAATCCTCCAGTCCCGATATCCCTCCTTAACTCTTGTAAATGTCACCGGCCTCCACTGCCCTTATGGGGAACATTGCAGAGGAGGGAAGAGTTTCAGAGACTGGGCCATGTTACAGAGGTAGGAAGGGCTGCAGAACCTGGAGGATGGTATTAATGGAGGAAGGGACGTGGATCCTGCAGGAGGTTAGAGGGACCGGGATTCATAGAATCTGCAGGATGGGACCAAGAATGGGATGTGGAACATGAAGGATGTTATGATTTGAACCACAGATCATTTTTGATTGAACCATTCAGCCGTTCTTAGAGTCAAAGAGATGTACAGCATGGAAACAGACCCTTCGGTCCAACCCGTCCATGCTGACCAGATATCCCAACCCAATCTAGTCCCACCTACCAGCATCTGGTCCATATTCTTGCAAACCCTTCCTATTCATTTACCCATCCAGATGTCTTTGTATCAGCCTCCACCACTTCCTCTGACAGCTCATTCTATACACATACCACCCTCTGCATGAAAAAACTGCCCCTTATATCTTATATCCCCTCTAACCATAAACCTATGCCCTCCAATTCTGGACTCCCACAGCTGAAGGTAAAGACTATGTCTCTTTAGTCTCTCCATGCCTCTCGTGATTTTATAATCCTCTGTAAAGTCGTCCCTAATAATTTTATAAACCTCTATAAGGTCACCCCTCAGCCTTCCATGCTCCAGGGAAAACAGTCCCAGTCTATTCAACCTCTCTCTGTAGCTCAAACCCTCCAACCCTGGCAGCATCCTTGTGAATCTTTTCTGAATCCTTTCAAGTTTCACAACATCCTTCCGATGGGGAGGTGACCAGAATTGCACACAATATTCCAAAAGTAACCTAACCAATGTCCAACAACATGACTTGCCAACTCCTGTCCTCAATACTCTGACCAATAAAAGAAACCATACCAAATGCCTCCTTCGCCATCCTACCTACCTGCGACTCTGCTTTCAAGGAGCAATGAACCTGCACTCCAATATCTCTATGTTCAGCAACACTCTGTCAGACCTTACCACTAAGTGTATAAGTCCAGCAAAGATTTGCTTTCGCAAAATGCAGCACCTCGCATTTATCTGAATTAAACTCCATCTGCCACTTCACAGCCCATTGGAAGTACCCTCTTTCGCTGGCCAATACACCTCCAATTTGTTGTCATCTGCAAACTTACTAACTGTACCTCTTATGCTCACATCCAAATCATTTCTCTAAACAATACAAAATATTGGACCCAGCACCGATCCTTGTGGCACTCCACTGGTCACAGGCCTCCAGTTTGAAAACCAACCCTTCCCCACCACTCTTTGTCTTCTACCTTTCAGCCAGTTCTGCACCAATTGGCTAGTTCTCTCTGTATTCCGTGAGATCTAACCTTGCGAACCAGTCTCCAATGGGAAACTTTGTTGAACGCCTTACTGAAATCCATATAGATCACACCCACTGCTCTGCCCTCATCAATCCTCTATGTTAATTCTTCAAAAAACTCAATCAAGTTTATGAGACATGATTTCCCACTCTCAAAGCAATGTTGACTATCCCTAATCAGTCCTTGCATTTCCTTGACCCTGACTCATGCAAGTACATCCTGTCCCTCACCATTCCCTCCAACAACGTGCCCACCGACATCAGGCTCACCAGTCTATAGTTCGCTGCCTTCTCTTTGCTGCCTTCCTTAAATAGTAGCAACATGATAGCCAACCTCCAGTCTTCTGGCTCTGATGTCCTGTTTCTAGAGGTCTTTACCGGAATGGCTGTGCACAGCTTCAGGTTCCCAGGCTGGGAGGTGTGAGTTCAGATGTGAATCTATTTGCCCATTCTCTCTGTGTGCCTGAGATTGACCTGGTGGCGCTCTGGTAGAAAGCACTCTCAATATATCCGGTAACATCCAGATCTACAGGACTGACCACAGCTCACCTCATCAAAGCCTTCGTTTAGAATGGTCTTTATTTTAATATTTTTAAATGGCAGTTTTGTGAGATGCAGGGATTGAGGAGTTGTCATTTTTGAAAGAATGAAACTTTTATCATTGACCCTGACCCATGCAACGGGGATTCGTGGATTCTGTTATTCGCTGCAGACTATCACTCAGAGGATTGTATGACCAGGGAATCTGAGTGCAGATAGTCTTTCTTTGGTAGAGTGTCAGTTTCCCAGTTGATGTCAGCTCGGGCACAGTGTTTCTGGACAATGTGTAACTGTGTAAATACCTCACCGACTGGTTCAGGGGTGAGTGCACTGGGCCCTGGGCACCAGGAACTGGGAAACCTCATGCTGTTGTATGTGGCAAAAGTGAGAATTGCAGATGCTGCAGATCAGAGTCTTGATTAGAGTGATGCTGGAAACGCACAGCAGGTCAGGCAGCATCTGAGGAGCGGGAAAATCGATGTTTTACCCAATGTCGATGTTCCGGCTCCTCGGATGCTTCCTGATCTGCCATGCTTTACCAGCACCACTCTAATCTAGACTCTATTTGTATGTGGGGCTTGGCACCAGACTGGGTGAGAGCAGCTCCCTGAGTAAATGAACAAACCTGGGACTTAATGATGCTGTATATGGAAGTAGGGTTGTCGGGACTGAAGCTGGGAACAGAGATAGAGAGAACCGCAGGGTATTACCGAGATCTGGAGGCTCGTGGTCTCTGGTGGAAGTTCCACATAGAGGGATGTTTTGTGGAACTGCAGGACCTTGGAGAGATAGGCAGATTTGAAGAAAAGGGGCTGGAAGGGTTTACAGATACATGGAGAAATGTAGTGACTGGAGCATACAGAGATGGTGAGGGCTGTAGGAGATGCAATAATTTGCAAGGACTGTAGAAGCTGGAGGGGTTCTCACAGACATGGAGAGTAGTAGGAGTGTGAGGAGTTTACAGAGGTAGGAGGTTGGAGCATTCTCAGTAATTAGTAGTTTGGAGCACTGTCCAGGCTGGGGGAGGTTTCAGAATGATGGAGGGAGAGAGCAAAAGGAAGCAGTTGCAGAAAATCAGGGAACATAAACATGTCACTTCAGTGCTGTGTCACTGAGGGTCACCGGGAGGACAGATGTCCTCATTAAAATGTACAGATCCTCAGGGGAATGGACAGGGTAGATGCTGAAAGGATTGAGACAAACAATCAGACTCTGTTTGACAAAGGTGGGGAAGGGGAAGTTGTCTTTTTCTTCCAATGGTCCAAACTTACTTCAGGTTTGTTCCCACACAGCTCAAAGGAAAGCAATGTGATAACATTGGTCATTTAGAATTGCAGGAGATACAAGACTAAGGCCAGGTTGGAAGGGCTGGAGGGTATGAGAGAGAAGGGAGATGTTCAACAGCTGGAAGGGTTTCCAGGGAGTGGACACTGTCAGGACTGGAGAACATGACACGCTCACTCATGAGCGGGAGATAACGATATGGCACAAGGTCAAACACAGCAGGAGGAACCCAAGCTCCATACCTGTCATTTACTCGGAGCTGCTCTCACCAGCAATCCTCCCGAACTGTGTAACCCCCAAAAGACCTTACAATTCTATCTCGATCACTAACTGCCTGCAGTGATTTGAAACAATTAGTCAAGAGAATCATAGAGATGTACAGCATGGAAACAGATCCTTCGGTCCAACTTGTCCATGCCAATCCAGTTGCATCAATCAGCACCTGGCCCATCTCCCTCTAAACCCCTCCTATTCATATACCCATCCAGATGCCTTTCAACTGTTGCAATTGTACCAGCCTCCTCCACTTCCTCTGGCAGTTCATTCCAAATGCGTATCACCCTCTGTGTGAAATATTTGCTCCTTCGCTCTCTTTTATATCTTTCCCTTCTCAACCTAAACCTATGCCCTATAGTTCTGGACTCACCAACCCCAGGGAAAAGACTTTGTCTACTTATCCTATCCATGCCCCTCATAATTTTCTAAACCTCAGTAAGGTCTCCCCTCAGCTTCCGACGCTCCAGGGAATACAACCCCAGCCTGTTTAGACTCTCCCTATAGCTCAAATCCTCCAACCCTGTCAACAGCTTTGTAAATCATTTCTGAACCCTTCAAGTTTCACAATATCCTTCCAATAGGAAGGAGACCAGAATTGCACACGGTTTTCCAAACGTGGCCTAACCAATGTCCTGTACAGCCGCAACACGACCTCTGAACTCTTGTACTCAATACTCTGACCAATAAAGGAATGCATACCAAGTGCCTTCTTTGCTATCCTATCTACCTGTGACTCTACTTTCAAGGACCTCTGTGCTTCATTTGAAAAATTGGAGAGACATTTGGAGGTCTTGTGGGTAAAGCTAGTTCAGTCTAAGCTGTTAGGCAGAGCCAGTGAGGTATTTGCAGCGCTGTCTCATGAGTCGTTAAGAGATTATGCACATGTCAAACAGGCTATTGTAAGTGCTTATGGATTCGTACCAGAAGCGTAACGACAGCGGTTCAGAAACATGAAGGAAGAACCAGGACAGACTTATGTGGAGATCTATACAATTAAACATAGTAATCTTTCTGCAACATCTCCAGTCTCCATGCGTCCCTCTGTCATGGTGAGCTGCTCCAATCCCCATTACCTTTCCTTCCTGTGTACACCATCAATTTGATACAACCCTTCTAATTTCTGTCGTGACCTGCGGACCCGTTTTTGTGAATTCTGCCGACCACTAATACTCTCCCTATCTGTGTAAATGCCCCCAGCCACTACAATTCCCTGTACTGTGCAGCCCCCACCAGACCCGAAAGCCATCACTATCTGTGACAACTCTTTCAGGTCTATATCATCCACCTTGCTGAAACCCGCTCTCAACATTTCAACCCCCATTATTTCCTAATGTTGTTGAGTCTCTAAAACCATCCCTATCAGTTTAATCTACTCCACTGCATACAACACTCCCAGTCTGTGTAATCTCTTAAATTCCTTCAGTTCCCATATACCTATGTATAGGTGTGACTGCTTTGTGGCCATTGTATCCTCGTTTATATCTGCAAAAGGTTCTGCTCACTGTTGCACATCCTATGCTCATAAGTGAATATGGTCTCTCACAAGCCTCTCTATGACTCTCTCCTCTAGTCTCTACAAGCTTCCCTATCCCTGTAGTGTCTTGCAGCATGCACACCACTCACTCTCTCTGACATACCTTCCAGTGCATAAAATCATCTCTCCTTCTAACTTTATCCAGTCTACAACTTCCTCCCTATCCGTGCAAAATTCTCCAGTCTATATCATCTTCCGTGTGCTTGCAACATGTTCCAGTCCATACCATCCTCCCTTTCCCTGTAATATTCTCCAGTCCATACCATCCTCCCTATCACTGTGATATTCTCATATAACGATCCACAGCCCTACACACATCCCTACCTCTGAAGTCTAATCAAAGACGCTTTATTTCTCTACCTTCCTCCAAACAATAAAATATTTTCTCCTGCTAAAATTCACTAGCAACTGTAACTATGTTTAACCCTGCAACATTGTTGCGTCCCCAAACATCTCTCCCACTGTGTGACCTCTATCCATTCCTCCAAGGCCCTCTCTCGGTGACACGCGCCATGCATTTGCAACAAGGCAGATGGAATGACAGCATTAACTGAAGAGAACAGATATGATCGAACTGTTATTCTGAGGGGTGGCTGCACAATGATCATGACAGCAATGTGATTATTGAGGGGTTGTAGGGATTTAGGCAGGATCAGCAAAAAAAAACAAACAAGGTCCCGTTTTGTTGTGAAGAAAGGATGCAGTCAGTGCATTAGTGAGACAGCCAATTTAATCAGGAAATCAAAATATAGAGTCATTTTGAGTGGACAGCTTCCAAATAGCAAGGGGGATCTCTAAGATCAAATCACAATCCATGCTCGTTGGTAAGTTGCATACAATATTTTCTTGGTGATAGTAGACAGAGGCATGTGGAGTGGTCAATTTCTGATTGGACATCTGTGGCCAATGGTGTTTCACAAGGATCAGTGCTGCGATGTCTGTGTGTAATTTATATCTGTGATTCAGATGAAAAGGTCAGCAGTTTAATTAGTGTTTCGCAGATGACATTTGGAAAGGCATGTAATGATTAGGGATAGTTAGGGGAATTGTGGATAGTGAGGAAGAGGGTTAAAGTTTGCAGCAGTGTGTAGGTCAGCTGGGACGCTGTGCAGAGAAATGGCAAACCGAATGTCATCGGGACAAGTGTGAATGATACATTTATGAAGTCAAATGGAAGAGAGAAGAGTATTAATTGACTAATTGGAAACACTGATAAACAGATGACCTTGGATGCAAATCCATAGCTCCCTGAAAATAACAACACAGGAGGATGTGGTGGTAAAGGAGGAGTATGGTATGGTTACCTTCATTGGTTACAGTATTGAGTACAGACCTTTGCATGTCATGTTGTGACTGAATGAAACTTCATTCAGCCATGTTTGGAAGGTTGTGTGTCGTTCTCACCGCCACGCTACAGGAAGGATGTGGAGGCTTTGGGGAGGGTGTAACAGAGGGTTGGCAGCATGTTGCCTGGATGAGAATGTGTTTACTGTAAGGAGGTTGGACGCAGTTGGATTGTTTTGCGAGAATATCGGAGACTGAGGGATGACCTGGTACAGGTATATCGCGTTAGGAGAGGCGTGAATAGTGTGGATAGTTGGAATCCTTCTTCCAATGTAGAAATATCAAATACCAGGGCGCCTCGGTTTAAGGTGAGAGTGAGAAGTTTTAAGTGAGATGAATGAGGCCAGTTTTCTTTACCGAGAGGGTGGAAGCTGCTCAGGAGGTGGGAGAGGTGGCAATGAGAGCAAAGTTATGAAGTGGCATTTAGACAGAAACATGAACAGGCAGAGAATAGAGGGATATCCCCCATGTGCAGGCAGATGGGATTAGTTTAGAATAGCATCATGGTCAGCACAGCCATGGTGGGCCGAAGGGCCTATTGTGCTGTACTGTTCTATTTTCTAACTTAACGGCATCTACCCTGTCAAAGCCCTTCAGAATCCTGGATGTTTCATTCAATTTCTCTCCCATTCTTCAAAATTCCAATAGGTTCAAGGCCAATCTACTCCATCTCTTCTCATTGGAAAATCCCGCCATCTCCAGGATCAGCCGAGTGAACCTTCCCTGGCCTGCCTCTAATACAAGAATGTCTTTCCTTCGGGCACGCACACTGTTCATGAAATCTCGGTGTGGTCTGACTTGTACCTTGTATCGTTTTAGCAAGACCTCCCTATTTTTCGACTCCATTCCTTTTGTAATAAATGGCGGCATTTGATTTGCCTTCTCTATGACCTGCTGACCTTGTAAAATACCTTTTTCAGATTGATCCACAAGGATTCCCAAAACCCTTGTGTAGTCAGTCTGAAACCAAACGGTGTTAGCCTGACAGTAAGTCAGGAACATGCTGGAATGTGTTATAAAGGATATGACAATAAATGATAACTGGATGCTTAGAAACAATGGGAGATGTATGATTTTATAAAAGGCATTCTAGATTTTGTTGTGAACATAAATGGCAGAATAGATAAGGGTGGGGGAGGCTAGTTGCGGTAGAGGGATATTTGAAACTTCAGAAGCATTTTGTCAAGTTTAAACAAGGGCTAAAAATTAGCTCGGGAGAGAGTAGGGCCCCTGAAAGGTCAATGAGGCTGTCTGTGTGGAATCACTGCTGATGGGTGAGATACTGAACACATATTTTGCGTTAGGATTTACTACGGAGAAAGACATGGAAGCTTGGGAATTTGGGAAAATACAGAGTGATGTCTTGAAAAGAGCGCACATTGGAAAACAGGAGGTGCTGAATGTCTTAAAATGCAAAAAGTTGGATAAAACCTTGGGACATGATCAGATGTATCCCAGCGCCTTGTAAGAAGCGAGGGAGGAAATTGCAGGGCCCCTCCCAGAGATATTACGCTGAAAGACTACAGTGACTGGGCTTGTATACCCTTGAGTTTAGAAGACTGAGAGGGAATCTGATTGAGACATATAAGATTATTAAAGGATTGGACACTCTAGAGGCAGGAAACATGTTTCTGCTGATGGGTGAGTGCCGAACCAGAGGACACAGCTTAAAAATACGGGGTAGACCATTTAGGACAGAGATGAGGAGAAACTTCTTCACCCAGACAATGGTGGGTGTGTGGAATGCTCTGCCCCAGCGGGCAATGGAAGCCCAGTCTCTGGATTCATTTAAGAAATAGTTGGATAGAGCTCTCAAGGATAGTGGAATCAAGGGTTATTAGGATAAGGCAGGAACAGGATACTGATTAAGGATGATCAGCCATGATCATATTGAATAGTGCTGCAGGCTCGAAGGGCAGAATTGCCTACTCCTGCACCTGTTGTCTATTGTCTATTTGTATCATCAACAGCCACTACAGACCAGTGAGACTGATGGCAGGGGTGGTAAGTTGTTGGAGGAGATTCTGAGAGAAATGATCATCATGCTTTTGGAAAGGTAAGGACAGATTAACAATCATCAGCATGGCTTTGTGCATGGGAAATCATGCCTCAGAAGTAAGTGTAGAGGTAGACAAGTGAGAGATCAAAGCAGAGCAGTAGACGATGTCCACATGAACTTTAGCAAGGCCTTTGACAAGGTTCTGCATGGCAGACTGGTTAGTAAGTTTAGATCACACACAACCAGGGAGTGCTCACCAACTGGATACAAAACAGGATTGACGGTAGGAGACAGAACGGGTTCACAGAGGGTTGGTGCTCAGACTGCAGGCCTGTGACCAACGGTGTACCATGGGCTTCGGTGCTGGGTCACTGTTGTGCATCATTTATATAAACAGTTTGGATGATAATACAGGAGTCATGGTTAGCAAGTTTGGGAGTGAGACTGAAATTGGTGATAAAGTGGACAGTGAAGAGGGTTATCGAAGAGTACAATGGGATCAACAGTACTGCTGGGCCAGTGAAGTTAGGAATAACAGGTCGAGAAATGCAAGATATTGTATTGTGGTAAAGCAGACCAGGCTGGACTTGTACAGTTAATGTTCGGGCCCTGGACCGTGTTGTCAATCAGTGACCCAGGGACACAGGTACACAGTTTTTTGAAAGTAGAGTCACGGGTAGACAGGCTGGTGAAACAGGCGTTTGGGATGGTTACCCTTCATTGGGCAGAGCATTGAGAGTAAGAGTTGGGATGCCATGGTGTATCTGTACAGGACATTAGTGAGGCCACTGTATAAGCATTGTTGATTATCCGGTAAAAATCAACTTGTTCACGTATGTCCTTTAGGGAGCGACATCTGACATTCTTACCTGGTCTGACTCACATATGACTCCAGTCCCTCAGCAATATGGCTGACTCTGAGCTGTCTCTAGGCAATTAGCAGTGGGGTAATGTATGCTGGTCCATCCGGTGACATCCTCAGGCCACGAATGAATCAATGAGAATACATATGTCCATCCCTACCTCTGCAAACAGCTCTAGCTGCAGCAATCCGTACTGGCTTTGTAACACTGTTCAGGCCTTTGCCCCTTCTGTAACACTCTCACCACCTCCAGCACCTTCAATTCTCCTTGTTCCTATCATCTGACAATGTTTCTGTTTCCTACTGCACTCCTCCTGCTAGGAGAATCCGTAGCGATCTCTTTAACAAATGCGTCCACATTTCTAAGCGCTGGCTTCTTAAGAATTGATAGTTTTTTTTTCATTTCTTAATCAAATCTGTTAAGTCCTGGGCCAAGATCGTCTGAAGTGGGGAAGGAGCATTGGGAAGGTATCGAGCACCTCGAGACTTGCTGTGGGGAAAATGGGAATCCAGGAGAAAACAGCACAAGGAGCGCGCTGCCACACCAATGCCCCACCCACCCCATCCCAATTCCACCTTCTGCCCCAAGTGTAACAGAGTCTGTGGAAGGCCACATCGGTCTGTACAGCCAACTCCAGACTTCTCCCACCACCCCAACACCACCGACAGCGGGAGAGAGTCAGCCTCGTCTGTGACCCACCGCCAAAGGGATGATGAGATAGGAAGGTTGAATCCCCTCACAATTATCCCAGTGCCTTTGTTACAAATTCAAACAATTCCCTGTTAATGCAGTGTCTAATAATGTGATATCACTTAGTATCTCTCCATGTGGTATCCCTCGCTGTGTCAGTCTATTTGCTGCCTCTGTCAGCATTTCTCCCTTTTACAGATGGTCTGAGATCCTGAGTCAACAGAATTGTCCACTCCAGAGAGAGGCAGCAGCACAGACAAGGGATGGAGACTGGGATTTTGAGATCTCTGCTGGACTCAGTGTCACTCTGCATGAGTTATCCTCATTACATCAGTCTAATTTCCCATTCTGTCTATTTCTGTCTCATGCAGGTAATCAGGATGTTCCTAACTCCTGTCTCATCCATCACCTTATTGAAGCTGGTTGGTCAGCCGGAGAGGGATGGAGAGGGAGATCTGGAGCCTTCAGTAAATCCTGCAGCCGGTAAGATCACCCACAGTAAACAACACAGGGAGGTTGTAGAGGAGGTAGTAGACTTCTATATTCAGACCTGGAATAGATACAGAGCTAGGCAAGGAACAACAACATTCTAGGCTTCATTCCCACCATCTTATGAGGGGTCCTGCTTTCACCTCTGCTGTACTGGTCCTCAATGCGACAGCACAGGGGATTGCAGGCATCAATCCTGGCCCATGCTGTGTTAGTGATCTCTGTAATATCCTCCAGTCCCGATAATCCTTCCTCTGTTTGGAATCTCCACACCATTCCCTCTGTCTCCACACCATTCTCCCTGTCTCTGTCTCTCTCAGGTGCTCCAATCCCTAACACCTTAACTCCTAAACTTCTGCAGTAGATATTAAATTCCTTCATCCCTGTAAACCCTGACTGTCCTATCTATCCCTGTAAGCTCCTCCCACCAATACCACCCTCCACGTCAATGTATTTGTCTTTAATCTCTCCATAATCTTTTCCAGCTCCTACAACGCTTCCTTAGCTGTGAAAAATTGTAATCTCCTTATCCTTCTCCAATACTTTGATCTTTATCTTGTTAAATTTCATCCTCATTCCCGACACCATACCCCTCGCGACCACAGGAACCTCCTTCAGTTTGTACAACCCTCCCCATTTGTGTCACTGTCTCCAACCCAGTAACCTGGCATTCCCCATTGCCTTCCGATCTACGTAGCTCCAGAACCTAGAAGCCTTCTTATATTGGTAAGCGTCTTCAGTCACGACAACCTTCCATATCTCTGTTAGTATACAGTACTCTCCTAGATGAAACAGCTCCCTGACTGTGCCTCTCAGTCTGCCTACCTCTTCCTTTCACCATCCCTATCCCGATCTCCAAAATCTAATACAGCTCCCTCTATCTCTGTAAATTCCTCCAATCCCCAAACCCCTTTGTCCCACTGACGTTCTTGACCAGATGTAACTCTGTTAAACTCTAACATCCTCGAGTCCTTCTAAGCCTCCCTATCTCTGTAACCTCTACCAATCTGTTCAACCCCCCACTACTGAGGAATGACTCCCTGCATTCGCCATAAGGCAGATGGAATGACAGTGAACAGATATGATGGAACTGCCTTTCTGGAGATGTAGCTGCAGAATGACCATCGCTGGGAGTGAATACTGAAGGTTTGTTGGGATAGAGTCATAGAGACAGTGAGATGTACAGTATGGAAACCAGCCCTTCGGTCCAACCCATCCATGCTGAGCAGATATCCCAACCCAATCTAGTCCCAATAGGCAGACTCGGCAAAACGCCAACAAGTTGTGAAGGAAGGATGAGGTTAATGTATTAATGAGACAGTCATGTGGATCTGAATAACAAAAGTGGAGCTGAGAATAAGCAAGCAGCAGCAACCGTTAGCAGGAATTCTATTGTAGGCACCAACCAGTGATGGGAATGTCAATATGGTTACAGTCAGGACACTGAATGTACTTGTAGCAAGGGCTGTACAGTAACTGTGTGTGACAGTGGTCTCCATGCCGACTGATACAGCAATGAGTATCAGTGCTGTAACGGATAGAATCCTGGATTGTATGTGAGATGGTTTTCTATAACATCATATCATATTTGTAGATCAAATGCTGTGTACGAATAAATATCCAATAATACCATTGAAAAGGAGTTGTGTGAGCAGAAACCCATAATATTATGCAGGACATATTGAGTTTGTGTTATGACCATGAGATGTAGGAGGGGAATGAGGCCATTTGGCCCATTGAGTATACTGTGCCCTTCAGTCAGATCATGGCTGATCTGATACTGTTCAACTCTACTTTCCTGCCTTTTCCACAAAACCCTTGTTTCCCTGATTCATTAAAATCTGCAGGAGGTTACAGAACAGTCGGAGAGTTGGACAGAAATGGCGGATTGGGTTTATTCTGGACAAGTGTGAGATGATGTCAAATTCAAGAAGAATGTCAGCATACTGAGGGATATTGATATACAGAAGGATCTTGGTGCAAGTCAGCAACTCCCAGAAAATGGCAACAGAAGTGTTTCAGATTGGAAGGAAAGCAAATGGAGCACTGGCCTTCATCGGTCACAACATTGGGTAAAGTGGTTTGCATCTGATGCTGTAATTGTATAAAATGTTTGTTTGGTCACATTTGGAGAACTGTGTGCAGTTCTCATCTCCACACAATAGGGAGGATGGGGAGGCCTTGGAGAGGGTAAAAAAAAGGTGTTTATCAGCACGTTGCCTATGTTTGGGTTTTTAAGGGTATGTTAGGTGTGTAAGAGGAAATTAAACAAAGTTGGATTGATTTGTGAGGGTATCAGAGGCTGACAGGTGACCAGGTACTGGGATATAACGTTAGGACAGGGATAGATAATGTAGATAGTCAGAATCTCTTTTCCAATGTGTAAGTTTCAAATACTAGAGCGCAAAGGTTTAAAGTGAAAAAGAGAAAGTTTAAATGAGGTGTGTGAGGCAAAGTGTTTTTTACGTAGAATGGATGTTACTGAGGGAGGTCGTGGAAGCAGAAATGTGAGTAAAGGTTTGAAGTGGCATTTAGGCAGAAACATGAATGGGAAGAGAATGGAGGGATATGGACCCATGTGCAGGCAGATTGTATCAGTTAGAATAGCATCATGGACAGCATAGACGTGGTGGGCCGAAGGGCCTGTTGCTGTGCTCTACTGTTCTATTTTCTAACTTCTCAGCATCTGCCCGATCAGAGCCCCTCATAATCTTGAATGGTTCATTCCATTTCTCTCTCATTATCTAAACTACAATGGGTTCAACCTCAACCTACACCACCTCTTCTCATTGGAAAATCCCTCCATTCCCAGGATCAGCCGAGTGACCCTTCTCTGACCTGCCTCCAATGCAACAATATCTTTTCTTCGGGCACTCACACTGTTCATTATAATCGAGGTGTGGTCTGACTTGTACCTTGCATCGTTTTAGCAAGACCTCCCTATTTTTAGACTCCATTGCTTCTGTAATAAATGTCAGCATTTGATTTGCCTTCTCTATTACCTGCTGACCCTGTGAGCTACCTTTTTCAGATTGATAAACAAGAACTCCCACAACCCTTTCTGCTGCCCGTCCGAAACCAAATAGAGTTACCCTGACAGTAATTCGGGACCAAACTGACATTGTTAGAAAGGATAAGTCAGTATACAATAACTGGCCATTTAGAGACACATTTGATAAAAGAGAACTTGTTTCTTAGCCTGTTGGAGTTAAGTTGTCTGTGAATACAAATGGCAGAGTTGTAAGGGTGTAGGAGGGGTGTAGTGGTATGGGGGATGTGGTGTATTTGAATTATCAGAAGCCTTTACACAAGTTTTAATAAGGGCTAAAGAGTAACTTGGTGGAGAATAGAGTCCCTTTAAAGATCAAAAGGTCACCCATGTGTGGAACCAGATGAGATGGGTGAGATATTAGACAAAGTAGTGTTGTCAGTATTTATTGTGGAGAAAGACATGGAAGCTCGGGAACTTAGGGAAATAAATAGTGATGTCTTCGAAAGAATCCTCTCCAGAGAAGAGAAAGTGCTGGAATCTTAAAACAAATAAAGGTAGATCAATCCTCAGTAGTTCATAAGGTCGATCCTAGAATATTGTGGGAAGCTAGGGAAGGGATTGCAGTGTCCCTGACAGAGGTATTTATATTATCAACAAACACAGTGAGGTACCGGAAGACTGGAGGGAGGCTAAGGCTGTTGCATCACTTAGGGGCTGCAGGGAAAAGCCAGGAAATTACAGCCCAGTGTGCCCAGTGATGGGGAAGTTGTTGGAGGAGATTCTGAGAGAAAGGAGCTGTGTATATTTACAAAGGCAAAGGCTGGTTCGAGATGGTCAGCATGGCTTTGTGAGTGGAAAACCATGTTTCACAAATTGGATTGAGTCTTTGAGGAGCTGGCCAAGAGACAGATGAAGGCAGAGCAGTTAGCATTGTCCACGTGGACTTCAGCATCTAGTCAAGAGGAAGAAAGAAGCTAACTTAAGGTTGAGGAAGCAAGGATCAGACAGGGCTCCAAAGAGTTACATTGGGTAGCGCGGTGTCTCAGTGGTTAGCTCTGCTACCTCATAGCACCACAGGCTCCATTTCGATGAGAGCCTCAGGCGACTGTCTGTGGGGAGTTTGCACATTCTCCCCGTATCTGCGTGGGTTTTCTCCAGGTGCTCCAGTTTCCACCCACAGCCTAAAGATGTGCAGATTTGGTGACTCAGCCATGCTAAATTACCCATAGTGTTCAGGGATGGGTAGTTTGGTGAATTAGTCAGGGCAAATGGAGATTAATAGGGTGGGGGAATGGGGCTGGGTTGGATACTGTTTGGAGGGTTAATATGGAGGTGTTGGGCCAAATGGCCTGTTTCCATACTGTAGAGATTCCCTGAAGGTACCAGGAAGGAATCAAGGAATGGACTTAGGGCAACTAGAAGGCGGCATGAAAAAACTTTCTTGGGAAGGCTTTAGGAAAACTGTGAGGCATTCTCCACTGATGGGAGGGACAAGAGGATGGTCAGAGTGAGGATAAGGCCACTCTGGGATAGTGGAAGGAACTTGTGCCTGGAGTCACAGGAGGTAGGGGAGGTCCTTAATTAATACTATGCGCTAGTATTCACTGCTGAGAAGGGTCTTGTTGTTTGTGAGGACAGCGTGAAACAGGCTGATGTACGTGAACAGGTTGATGTTAAGAAGGAGGATGTGCTGAGAATTTTGTAAAAGATAAGGATAGATAAGTCGCTGAACCAGACTGGATGCGTCCAAAGTAACTACATGAAGCGAGGGAATGGATTGCTGCGCACCTAGTGATGACCTTTGCACCCTCACTGTCCATTGGAGTCGGACCAGATGATTGGAGGCAGGAAAATATTATTCCCTTGTTCAGGAAAGGGAATAGGAATAATCTTGGGAATTGCACACCTGTCAGTCTTATGTCTGTGGTGTGCAGATTATTGGAGAGGATTCTGAGAGAGAGGATTTATTATTCCTTGGGAAACCATTGTTGGATTAGAGATAGTCAGCATGTTTGTATAAGGGACAGGTCATGCCTTAAAAGTCTTATTGAATCTTTTGAGAATGTGACAAAACGCATTTATGGCATATTCAGGAAATACGGAGGCATGGGATACAGGGAAACCTGTCTGTCTGGATACAGGATTACTGGCCCACAGAAGACAGAGGGTGACGATAGATGGAAATAATTCATCCTGGAACTCAGTGGTTTTCTGTAGGGTGTGATTACAGCACTTCTGCTGTTTGTGATTTTATGAATAAGTTGGATGTGTGAGTGAAGGGTCGGTTAGTAGACTGGCCAATGACACGAAGGTTGGTGGCTGACAGTGTGGAGGGCTGTTGTAGGCTGCAACGGGACATTGACAGGATGCAGAGCTGAGTCGAGAAGTGGCAGATGGAGGTCAATCTGGAAAAGTGTGAAGTCATTCATTTTGAAGATTGAATTTGAATGCAGAATACAGGGTTAAAGGCAGGATCTTTGGCAGTGTGGAGGAACAGAGGGATTTTGGTGTCCAAGTCCATAGATCCCTCAAAGTAGCTACCCATGCTGATAGGCTTGTTAAGAAGGGATATATTTTGTGGGATTTCATTAGTTTGGGGATTGAGTTTTAAAGCGGTGAGGTTATGCTGCAGCTCTCTACAGTCCTGGTTAGACTCCACTTGGAATATTGTGTTCAGTTCTGGTCCATTCATTACAGGAAGGATGTGGAAACTTGAGAGAGGGTAAAGAGGAGATTTACCAGGATGCTGTCTGTACTGGAGGGCATGTCTTATGAAGAAAGGTTGAGGGAGCTACGGCTTTTCTCATTGGAGTGAAGAAGGGTGTGGTGTGATTTGGCAGAGGTGAACAAGTTGATGAGAGGCATTCATAGAGTGAATAATAAGAGATATTTTTTACGCTGATAGAAATAGCTATTACAAGGGGTTATAATTTTCGGGTGATTAGCGGATGGTTAAGGGGAGATTTCAGAGGTAGGTTCATTACATACAGAGTGGTGGCTGAGTGGAATGCACTGCCAGCGGTGGCAGTAAAATTAGATGCATCAGGGATATTTAATATACTTCTGGGTAGGCGCATGGATGATATTATAATGAAGGGTATGGAAGGTAGAGTCATAGAGATGTACAACATGGAAACAGGCCCATCGGTCCAACCCGTCCATGCCGACCAGATATCCCAACCCAGTCTAGTCCCACCTGCCAGCAACCGGTCCCTATCCCATCAAAGCCTTCCTATTCATATACCCAACCAAATGCCTCTTAAATGTTGCAATTGTACCAGCCTCCACCCTTCATCTGACAGCTCGTTCCATACACGTACCACCCTCTGCGTGAAAAAGTTACCCCTTAGGTCTCTTTTATATCTTTCCCCTCTCACCCTAAACCTATGCCGTCTAGTTCTGGACTCCCCAAACCCAGGGAAAATACTTCATGTATTTACCCTATCCATGCATCTCATAATTTTGTAAACCTCTATAGGGTCACCCCTCAGCCTCCCGACGCTCCAAGGAAATCATCCCCAGCCTGTTCAGCCTCTCCCTAGAGCTCAAATCCGCCAACCCTGGCATCATCCTTGTAACTCTTTTCTGAACCCTTTCAAGTTTCCCAATATCATTCTGATAGTAAGGAGACCAAAATTGCATGCAATATTCCAACAGTAGCCTAACCAATGTGCTGTACAGTCACAACATGACCTCCCAACTTCTGTACTCAATACTCTGACCAATAAAGGAATGCATACCAAACGCATTCTTCACTATCCTGTCTACCTGGGTCTCCATTTTCAAGGTGCTATGAACCTGCACCCCAAGGTCTCTTTGTTCAGCAACACTCCCGAGGACCTGACCATTTCATGTATCAGTCCGATTAAGATTTGCTTTCCCAAAATGCAGCACGTTGCATTTACCTGAACTAAACTCTATCTGCCACTTTTTTTTATCTTATGGTCAGATAAAAGATTGGCATGCCATCATGGCCGAAGGATCTTGTTCTGTACTTTTCTGTGTTCTACGTGTCATATGGTAAACTGGATAATAATCTCAGATCAGTGTAAAAGGATATGGCATTCAGGAGGAGCTAGTCAACTGGACAAAAAATTGGTCTTGATGGTAGGAGACAGAGGGTGATGGGAGACATATTGTTTTTCTGACTGGAGGCATGTGACCAGCGGTGTAGTGGGCCCACTGTTGTTTGTCATTTGGGTTAATGGTTTGGATGGGAATATTGGTTTCCTGGTAAGTAAGTTTTTTGGGTGATACTGACATTGGTGGTAAAGTGGACAGTGAAGGTTATCTTTGATCCAGCAGGATGGACAGTACTGCTGGGAGAGTGGGCTGAAGAATAGCAGATGGAGTTTAATTAGATAAATGTGAAGTGTTCCTTTTTAGTGAAACAAAACAGAGTGGGACTTGTCCAGTTACTGTTCGGGCCCTGGGTAGTGTTGTCAGTCAGAGACACGGGGATGCAGGTACACAATTCTTTGAAAGTGGTGTCACAGGGAGACAGGCTGGTGAAGCAGGCGTTTGGGATGTCTACCTTCATTGGGCAGAGCATTAAGAGTAAGGGTTGGGACGTCATGTTGTATCTGTACAAGACATTGGTCAGGCCACTATAAAAGCGTTGTTGATCAGTGGGAATAACACATCTGGTTCACTGACCTTTTGTGTATTACATCTGACATTTTAACCTGGTCTGGCGAACAGGTGACCCCAGACCCCCTGCAATATGGCTGACTCTGACCTGTCCTCTGGGTAATTAGCAGTGACACCCTCATCCCATGAATGAATAAATAAAAATACCTATGTCCCTCCCTACCTCTGCAAACCCCTCCAACTGCAGCAATCCGTACTGGCTTTGTAACACCCTGACCACTCTCTGTAACACTCTCACCACCTCCGGCACCTTCACCTCTCCTGTTCCTTTTGTGACATTATACCCTGACAGTGATTCCCCTTCCCACTGCTGCCCTCCTGCTAGCAGATCCTTTGCAATCCCTTTAAAACTTATTCCTAAAACACAATCTCACTTCACGATTTTTGGTAATTTTTGTTGATCTTCTAAGCCTCATAATCTAATATGATACATTTTGTCCTGAGTGAGGGGCCGGTGGGGATTTCTTGCTGAGGTTTTGTCTGTTTCAATGGAATCTTATTTTGTTGAGTGATTTACACTGTTCCTTCAAATATTTTCCACTGTTCAATTACAGACCCATATTTCAGTCTGTTTCGCCTCTTTACCTTGGTCAGTTCTCATCTCAAACCCAAGTAATTGGCTGTTTTTGTTTCTAGTTGTAGCTTGTCCTTTCTGTGATTCACTTTAAAACTTTATATTTATTTAAACTGTATTTTATCACAATTTCCCTGAGGATCTCTGCAGGTGACATTACTCATTCACTAAGTTTGATCACACAGCAGTCGCTCTGAGATAGTTACGTCCCTAACCAATTGCACAATTTGTTATTCAAAGAAACACTGAAAAAAATTCTCTGAACTCCTTTTCCAATATCACTGTTGTCCGTGTGACTGTCCCAGATTATGGGAATATTGAAGTTTCCCAAAATTATCACAATGTGTTTGTTAAAAAAATTCCAGTGAGTTCCTGTTTAATGCAGTGATGAGCAAGGGAATGCTGTTCGGTGGCTAAAACTGTTCTGCTGCTTGTGTCCTTGACAAGTAGTAGCCAGAGTTTACATTCAGACTGATTCTACTTCATGATCTGAGACCAAATGCTTTCTCTGTAATGCCTTTCTTACCCATTATTGTTAACATTACCCATTTTGCCTGAATTTCCGCAAGGTTGTGATCCATTGACTATTTCTGTCCACCTTTTGTTCACCCTGTATCCTGTAACCACGTCTCTCTGGTATCTTAATCTTTTATCTCAGTGTCACAAATCAATCTACCTTATTGAAGAGACATTCAAAAAACATAATTTACTCTTTCCAACGATTTCCTGTCACAAACCGATTCCCTGATGTACAGTTTTAGTTAAACTTTGTCCCATCCTGTTCCTTTCTGCTTGTCTTCAGTCACATGCTGCTCCCATACTTCACCTTTTCCCATTGGATTTGGAATGTTCCTTTCACTGGCATCCTCTCTGTCAGTTGAAAGCCCCATCCATAAACTTACCGACATGATTGGCCCGGACACTGGTCCCAGCACAGTTCCAGGGGGACAATTCTCATGGTTTATGTATTAAATCCGGTATGGGATGTGGGTGTCTCTGACTGACCAGCCTTTCTTGCCCAGCCCCAGCTGCCTTCGAGCCGAGTAACTTTCTCAGCCATTTCAGACTGTAATTGAGAGTCAAACATTTTGTTGTGGGGATGTCGTGCAGACCACCTGAGGATGAGCAGATGTCCTTATCTAAAGGACAAGTGTTTGGATTTTTTTGTACATCTGCAAAGGTTTCATATTTATTTATGGATTGTTAATTACTATTTTTAAAATTATTGATGGTGGGATTCAAACCCACTTCCCTTGAACAATAGCTGAAGTTTTGGATACATGCTCTCGCAATAATACCACTCGGCCATCACTTCGCCGGCTCAGTGGTTGCTCATCCATGAGCAGTGATACCAGGGCATCATGAAGCTAAACCCATTCTTCCAACATGACTGTGTGATCCTGAGGTCTTCCAGCACTCTGGTGATATCATTCAGTCTCTCTCCCTTTGGTATCCATCACTGTGTGGGTCTAATTGCAGCCTCTGTCAGAGCCTCCCGTTCTTGCAGTTACTCCAGATCCTGAGCGAACAGAATTCTCCACTCCAGAGAGATGCAACAGCACAGGCCAGGGATGGAGTGGGATTTTCCAGATATCTGTGGGGCTCATTTCCATTCTCCATGTGTAAACCTCATTGCATCAGTCTAATTTCCCATTCTGTCTATTTCTGTCTCCTGTAGGTACTTAGGAAGGTGCTGACTCAATAGATTTCCCAATTTCTAGGTGTCTCGTCCAACACCTCTTTGAAGTTGATTGTTCAGCCAGAGAGACAAAGGGCAGGGAGATGTGGAGCCTTCAATAAATCCTGCAGTGAAGTAAGTTCACTCACAGTGTACACAGCAGGGAGCAATGAGAGGGCTCCAAACATCATCTAACATGACATGACATAGATACAGTGCTGGAGGGTAAGTACAGTACAGTACAGAAACACCCCATGCTCAATCACCACGTCTACATTAACTTATGTTGCACTGACACAGCATGGGGCGTTCATAGTTATCAATCCCGGCCGGTGCTGTCTTAGTGAGCATCAGGACAACAGAGGGGAAAGCAGGCCTCCGACGAGATGTTGTGAATGCTCCCTGGGATCTTTCTGTTCTGTGTTCTCCCTCCAACACTGTACTAAGACTCACTACTCTGCAACACTCTATCTATGGCATGGCTTGTGCACCAGTGTCTTCAGTCATTTTTAACTCCTATAACAGTTCCTGTCCCTGTAACCTCCTCCCTTCCTGATAGACCCTCCACATATTTGAAACGTACTGCATTTTAGACTCCCATCCCTTTCACTATAACTTGTTTCAGTGTCCACAACATGCTTTACTTCCGTACTATAATCGTCTTTACCTGGATACAGAGTGATACAGCACGGAAACACAACCTGTGGTCCAACTCGGCAATGCTGCCCATGTTTCCTATACTGAATGAGTCTCATTTGCCTGCGTTTGTCCCTTAGCTCTTCAAAGCTTCTCCTCTCCATGTTCCTGCCCAAATGTCTTTTCCATGTTGTCATTGTTCTTGTTTCTCCCATGAGCCCCTAGCAGCCCGTTCTATCTGTACACCATCCTCTGTGGATAATATTGCCCCTCAGCTCCCTCTTTACATCTTTGCTCTCTCACCTCCAGTTTGTACACTCGAGTTTTGGACTCCCTTACCCTTGGCTATTCACCATTCTTAGGTTCTATAATTCCCTGGCTTGTCCTTACCACTCTTCTTAAACAATGGCACCGTATTAGCCAACCTCCAGTCTTCCGGCACCTCTCCTGTGACTATCAATGATACAAATATCTCAGCAAGAGGCTCAGTAATCACTTCTCTCGCTTCCCACAGAGTTCGAGGGTACACCTGATCAGGTCCTGGGTATTTACCCACCTTTATGCATTTCAAGACATCATCACTTGCTCGTCTGTAATATGGACATTTTGCAAGGTGTCACTATCTATTTCCCGACATTCTATATCTTCCATATCCTTTTCCACAGTAAAAACTGATGCAAAATACTCGTTTAGTATCTCTGTCTTTTAACCGTTGTCATTGTACCCACATCCACCCTTCTTCAGCAACTTCATTCCACAATCAAAACACCGTCTGTGGAACAATTTGCCCCCACGTCTTTATTTGAACATCGCTCTCTTCTAAACTTTAAGACGTGGTCCCTCCTCTTGGGAGTCCCCCATCCTGTGTTAAAGACAACTACCATTAAATCGATCTACATACCTTATTTTTTAAAATTAACTTTTATAACATCACGTCTCAACCTCCAGGCTCCAGTGAAAAAAGACTCAGCCTGTCCAGCCATTTTGCAGAACTCAAGCCTTCCATACCCAGCAATATCCTGGTAAATCTCTTCTGAATCCCCTGCAGCTTAATATCATCCACCCTATAACTGGGCGACCAGAACTGGACAGAATATTGCAGAACAGGCCTCACCAATGTCTGTGCAATCTCAACATGACGTCCCAAATCACACACTCAATGGACTGAGCAATAGTCAGGCATGCAACGCACTGTCTTATCCATCCTGTGATGTGATCTTCAAGAATTATGTATCTGAACCCGGAGGTCCCTCTGCTCTAAAACACTAACTGAGGCCCTAACATTAATTGTATCGGCTCTACCTTTGTTTGTTTTAACAGGTGCATTATCTTGCATTTATTCAGATTGAAGTCCATCTGCAATTTTTCAGCCCATTCACCCATATCGTCAAGATCCCTTTGTAATCTTAGCAAACCTCCTTCACTGTCCACTATGTCACCCTCCAGCCTTCCAGCCCATCACACATGGCTGTCAATGGTACAAATACCTTTGTTAGCGGCTCCACAGTTCCTTCCCTAGCATCCCACAATGCCATGTGATACACTTAATCAGGTCCTGGGGCTTTCCATACCTTTGTGTTTTAAAACGTCCAGCACCGCCTCTTCTATAACATGCCGTCTTTTCAAGCCGTAGAGATGTACAAGGGAAACTTGTACATGCTGACCAGAAGATCTAAATAAGTCCATCCCATTTACCAGCATTTTGCCCATGTACCTCTAAACCCTTATTATTCACATACCCATCCATCTCTTAAATGTTGTCATAGTATCAGTATGTGTTACTTTCTCTCTCAGCTCATTCCATACACACATCACCGTGTGCATAAAAACGCTGACCCTTCAGTCCCTTTTAAACCTTTCCCCCTTTAACCTTAAACATATGCCCTTTAGTTTTGGACTCCCCGACCCTTGGTAAAAGACCTTGAATGCTTACCCAATCCATACCCCTCATGTTTATATAAACCTCTGTCTGGTCACCCCTCAGTCTCTGACGCTCCAGTGAAAATAGCCCGAGCTTATTCAGCAAGAACCCCGGCAACATCTTGTCAATCTTTTCTGCACACTTTCAAGCTTCACAACATCCTTCCTATCTTGGGGATACTGGAATTGCAGCGAACTCCAAATATGGTCTAACGTATTACTCTTGTTCCCTGAGTTCCCCAGTCTTTGTCAACAGTAAGTTCTGGAGTCACAAAATGTGTTTAAAGTCTTAGCCATATCCTGCGGTTCCACACATCAATGATCTCATTGACCCTTAAGGAACACTGTTTTGTCTCGAGTTACACTTTTACTCAATATAGTTATACAATCACTTTTGCATTCTCCCTATCCTTTCCTGCCGAGACTATTTCATGTACACTTTCTGCATTCCTGATTTCCACCCAAAGTGTATCCCTACAGCCCCTGTGATCCACAGGGATTCCCTTGATCCAGCTGGCGATACCTGAAATATGCCCTTTTCCTTGTCCAATAGACAGCCAGTGTTTCCGATGGCTGTCAGCATTGAGCTGCACACAAACAGGAACATACTGGTGGTGATCGCTCAATTTATCTCACTTTTAAAATATTCTCAGTTGCCAGACTTCCCTTTTCCTGCAAATAGACTCCCTGATCACCTTTTGAAAGTTCCTGTCTAACACTGTCAAGATTGGTCTGGTCCCATTTCATAACTTGAACTTGTGGACCAGACCTGTTCTTTTCCATCTCTATTCTTAAGCTAAGACAATTGTGGTCATTTTGGCAAAATGCATTCCCACTCACACCTCAGTCCCTTTCCCGACCTTGTTTCCCAAGGGAAGGTCAGGCTTTGCCCCTTTCTCCTTTCAGACCATTTACATATTGATTGGGAATTTCTTGAACATAATTACCAAATTGCTCCCTTGCAAACGCTGAACACTGGCAGTCCCAGTCTAGGTTTGGAAAGTTGAAAAACCCCAACCATAACAGCCCTATTATTCTGATTGATATTTGAGATCTCCTGATATATTTGTTCCTCAGTCTGCCACAGATTATTCGGGGTTAGTGGGACAATCGTATCAAGGTGATGACCCATTCTTATTTCTCAGTTCCACTAACATAACTTCAGTGGGCAATCCCACAGGAATATCCTCTCTAAATCTTGCTGTGATGATTTATGCAATCAAAACCCACCGCCACACATCCTCTCTTGCCTACCCTTTGATGCTTCCTGTAGCATCTCCACCTTGAACCAATGTGCTGCCAGCCCTGCCCCTCCCTCGGCTTTGTTTCTGTAATAACTGTAATGTCCCAGTCCCATGTTCCAATCCATGCCCTGAGTTTATCTTCCGTAGCTGTCAGGCCCGTTGTATTGAAATAAATGCAGGTTAATCATTAGTTTCTCCCCATTTCCTGCTATATTCTTGCTTGCCTTGTCTGCTGAAATTGTTCTCATTAACTTGTGCATCAGCCTCAATCTTCTTTCTGGCCTTAGGACTGCTTAAGATGCAACACCCTGCCAGACTGGTTTATATCCTCTCAAGCAGCTCCTACAATTCGCCCCACCAGGATGTGGATCCCCCTCCTGCTCCCAGTTCAGGAGTCTTCCCCACCCTGTCAACATGTGCTGACAACTTCACACATCCAGAGACTTGTCCACCAAGGTCCCTTGTTCCTCAGTACTCCAGGTGGACCTACCATTCATGATGTATATCCTTCACTTAGAGACTTCCCACAGTGCATTACCTCACAGTGATCAGAAGTAAACTACATCTGCCATTACTCTGCTCAGTTTATCATCTGATCGATATCAGACTGCAGCCACACCGACCCGCCGAAGCACAACCCACCCATACCTCTACATTTACCCCTTTTACCTAACACTACGGGCAATTTAGCATGGCCAATTCACCTGACCCGCACATCTTTCTGACTGTTGGATGAAACCGGAGCACCCTGAGTCGGGAATTGAACCCGGGTCTCAGGTGCTGTGAGGCAGCAGTGCTAACCGCTCTGCCACCGTGCCGCCCACAAGTTATGCTTTCACATTCAAGTTATTGGTGTACATAATAACCAGCAATGGTTCCTGCACAGATCCCCGTGGTGCACCCACAGGTGAAAGAATGTCAAACACGAAGAAGTGTATCCGCTAATTTTGTATCTAATTTGCGAACTTGTCTTGTGGCTCTTTACATTTGGACCAGCCTTCCATGAGGGATTTTGTCAACCGTCTTATTCAAGTCCATGTAAACCACATCATCTGCACTGCCCTCATCAATATTTTTAGACACCATTTCAAAAAAACTGAACTGAATTCCTCAGACAGTATCATCCTCTACCACATCCGAGATGACGCTGCCGAGGTGATCTTTGCCTTTGCAAGTGTCGATTCATCCTCACAATTGTTCCCAATAATCCCCCCCCCCCCCCTTCCCCTGCTGTCAGACTATCTGCTCTGTAATTATCTGGCCAATCCCTGCTGCCCTTCTTGAACAAAAGAACCGCATTAGCGATCCTCCAGTCATTCAGAACTTTACCTGTGGCCAGCAAAGTATTAAAAATATACACCAGGGCCCCAGCAATCTCCAGCCTTCCTTCCCATAGCAGCGTGGGATACATTTCATGAGGCTGGGGATTTCTCCACCTTTATGCCTGTGAAAACGTTTAATAACTCCTCCTTATTCATCTTATCATGTTCTAAAACCTCACCATCCCCACTGAAATCCCCGACTACAATGCCTTTCTCCTGTGTCAATACAGATGGGAAGTTTTCATTGAAGACCTTACCTACTTCCTCTGGCTCTATGCACATATTGTCCCTTTGGTTTCTAACAAGCCTCGCTGTTTACCTGGGAATCCTCTTCCTCTAACTATACACATTAAACACATTGTGGCCTCTCCTTAACAGTATCTGAAAAGGATATTTCATGCCCATTATTTGCCCATCATTTTAAGGATCCCCTTGCACTCTCTATACGTTGGTCGGTCTTTGCCTGTTTTCATCGCATTGTATTTCCTTTATCAAGCTCAGGATACCGCTTGACCAGTATTCACTGGAGTTACTGCCTTTGTCATTCACTCTTCGCAGAACACACTGGCCTTGAATTCTCCCTGGATCACTTTGACATACCCCCTCTTTCTGAATATGAACCCAACTGCAAATAGTTCCTCCCGGTCTGTGTTTGCCAGATCCTGTCTCGTGATAATGATAGTGTCCAGTGACAGTGATATTCTAACGATTAGGGGGCTTCCACAAATTTGGCGTCTTCACCTCTGCCTTGTCCTTATATTTTACCAAAATGACTTTGAAACCAACTGTTATGACCCCTATCACCAAAACACTATAAAAATCCTTACGTTTGTCATCTTGTCCGGCGCCTACAGCCCACTCTGTCTGTAACATCCAGCCCTTACTGACCTGCCCACCTGGGTACCTTCCTCCAGCCTCTCCAGCACATGATGTCACTGTAACCTTCTCCAGTCCCAACAGCACTCCTCCATCCTGTCCTACAGCACCTTCATTACCTCTAACCTTCCACCATCCATTTCACCTCACTGTCTGTACAGAGTCCTACAGTTCCTACAGCGTTTCCTGCCAACCCTCCCTTTGTGTAACATTGTGAAGCCACCTGAATGTTCCTGAGATCTGTAACCATGTCCTCTCTCTCTCTTCAATCTTCTCTGTTTCTGTGACTAACTCCCATCAGTACAATGTTTCTTACCTCTGATCACCTCCAGTCAGGACGAGCCTTCTTAGCTCTCGAACATCCTGCAGCCACTAAAAGCATCAATGTGCCTGAATTATCCTCTCAATTGTTGTAAGAATTCACATTCCCACAACTGCATCTGTCCATAACCTTAGTCAGTCCATAGAATCCTTGCTAACTCAGTAACCTCACCCAGTGTGTACAACTCTGAGTATGACTAACTTCATCCAGTTTCCCCAACTGTCCCTTCCTCTAATTGTAGAGAGAATCCACAACCTTCCCTATTGCATTAACCCCCTCTAGTCCCTCTCATGGACACCATTTATGTAACCTTATCCTGTTCCTGACTATATTTTCCTCCTGTTCCAAGAGACCCTTGTGAACTTGTGACCTGGTCCAATCTCTGCAGTGGTCTGTATAATCAGCCTCACTGTGCCTGGAACCTGGCTTCAATTCCAGCCTTGGCCGACTGTCTGTGTGGTCTTTGCATGTACTCCCCCCTGACTGTGTGGGTTTCTTCCGGGTGCTCCGGTTTCCTGCCATAGCCCAACATTTGCACAATACGTGGATTGGCCATCAGAAATTCACTGTAGTATTCAGGCAAGTGTGGTTTAGGTGAGTTCACCACGAGAAAGGCAGTGTTTAATGGACAGGGAGAGCGATGGGTCTGGTTAGAATGCTCTTTAGAGGGTTGATGTGGATTTGTTGGGCCAAATGGCCTTTTTCCACACTGTGGAGATTCTATTCAGGTTATTGCCCAGTCCTGTCAACCATCCCCAATACTCTCCTTATATGTGGAGTCTCCAACAGTCTCTAAAACACTCCTTGGCGATGTAAGCTTCTCCAGTCCTTACCACAATCGATATGGCTGTCACCACTTCCTGCTTTTAGAATAATCCCTAAAATTATTGCCATTCGTTACATCACTCCCAATCACTGTTCCATCCTGAAACCCCCAAAAACATTTATATCTCTGTAAACTCATCTGAACTGTCTATATTTCCTTTTGACAGTCCCATTCTGAGACTTTCTCTATATCAAAGAAGTCATTAAGTGTAGGTAACCCTTATTATTGTAAACTCCCTCCAGCCTTACAGCACTGAGGATCTGTAGAAACTCTTTTCAAACCGACAGCCATCTCTGTGTCTGTAATCTCCTCCACTCCCCATAATACATTCTCTCTGAGCTCTTCTGTAGTCCATTAAACACTCCCTAACACTGTCTGTATCAGTGTAACCTTCTCCAAAAACACAACGTTCCTTATCTGTGTAAATCCCGACACCAGTCCCTATCCCTCTAAGCTCCGCCTAACAATACAACCCTCTGTGTGTGTATTCACCTTCAGTCCCAACATCCCTCCCTATCTGTGTAATCTTCTCCATGTTCTTTTTTGTTCAGTATCTTCAACTGTCCTTGTCAGTGTAATCTCTTCCGGACCTGAAAACTCTCCCTCTCTTTAACTTTCTCAGTCTACACAACCCTCACTATCTGTAACCTACTCCTGTCGGAGAACCCTCCCTCTGTGAACTGCTCCAAATCTTCAACTCTCTATGAGCTCCTGCAGTCTTACAGCCCTCCCTGTGTACATAACCTCTTCCAGTCCCTAAAATGCCATCAGTCTGTGGAGTCCCTACCAGCATCCCTATCTGTGTTATCCTGTCAGGTCCCTGCAACACTCCCGATCTGTAGATCCCACTCCAATGCCTGTGTTTCACCCGGTCCTGTTCCTACAAGACTCATTAACTATGTAACATTCTCCCGTCACTATCACCTTCCGTGTCAATGTAAGCTCCTCCTGTATCTCCATCCAGTTACGCATCTCCATAACCTTCTCCAGCTCTTACACCCCTATCTGTGTAAACATCACTCTCCACTCGAACCCTCCCTACCGCAGGAACTTCCTCCTGTTTTTATAATGCTCCCTTATCTGTGAAACTGTCTCCAACCAAACTTGCCACCCCAATCTCTGAAAAACGAACCCAGATTCCACAGCCTCCATGTCTAAATAACCCCCAGAGCCTAAGCCTTCCTAGATCTTTAAACATCTTCAGTCACGATGACCCTCCATATCTCTGTTTGTTCCGCCAGGTGTTACAAACCTCTTTATCTCTGTAACCTACTCAGCTGCCAAAAACAGTCCCTGTCTGTGTAATCCAGCCCTGTCCTACCAACAACCTTATCCCTGTAAACTTCGCAATCGCTCGTAGCATTCCAACTGTTTGTAATTTTTATTAATGACTTGGATGAGGGCATTGAAGGATGGGTCAGCAAGTTTTTAGATAACACAAAGATTGGAGGTGTCGTTGAAAGTATAGAGGGCTGTTGTAGGCTGCAGCGGGACATTGACAAGATACAGAGATGGGCTGAAAGGTGGCAGATGGAGTTCAACCAGGATAAATGCGAGGTGATGCATTTTGGAAGGTCGAATTTGAAAGCTGAATACAGGATTAAGGATAGGATTCTTGGCAGTGTGAAGGAACAGAGAGATCTTGGTGTGCAGGTACATAGATCCCTTAAAATGGCCACCCAAATGGACAGGGTTGTTAAGAAAGCATATGGTGTTTTGGCTTTCATTAACAGGGAGATTGAGTTTAAGAGTCGTGAGATCTTGTTGTAGCTCTATGAAACATTGGTTAGACCGCACTTAGAATACTGCATCCAATTCTGGTCACCCTATTATAGGAAAGATGTGGATGCTTTGGAGAGGGTTCAGAGGAGGTTTACCAGGATGCTGCCTGGACTGGAGGGCTTATCTTATGAGGAGAGGTTGACTGAGAGCAGACTTTTTTCATTGGACGAAAGGAGGAGGAGAGGCGACCTAATTGAGGTATACAAGATAATGAGAGGCATAGATAGAGTCGATAGTCAGAGACTATTTCCCAGGGCAGAAATGACTAACATGAGGGGTCATAGTTTTAAGCTGTTGGAGGAAAGTATAGAGGGGATGTCAGAGGCGGGTTATTTACACAGAGTTGTGAGAGCATGGAATGCGTTGCCAGCAGCAGTTGTGGAAGCAAAGTCATTGGGGACATTTAAGAGACTCCTGGATATGCATATGGTCACAGAAATGTGAGGGTGCATACATGAGGATCAATGGTCGGCACAACATGGTGGGCTGAAGGGCCTGTTCTGTGCTCTACTGTTCTATGTTCTATGGTCTAATTAGAGACAGTCAGCATGGGTTTGTGAGGGACAGGTCATGCCTCACAAACCTTATTGAATTCTTTGAGGATATGACAGAATACGATGATGGCTCATGCAGAAAAGAAGGATGATTGGGATACAGGGAAATCTGTCTGTCTGGATACAGGATTGGATGGCTCAGAGAAGACAGAGGGTGGCAGCAGATGGACAGTATTGAGCCTGGAGCTCAGTGACCAGTGGGGTTCTGTAACAATCGGCTCTGGCACTCTGTTCTTTGTGATTTTTGTCAATGACTCGGATTGTGGGTTAGTACGTTTGCCAATCGCATGAAGGTTGATGGAGTGGTGGGGAATGTGGAGGGCTGTTGTAGGTTGCAGTGGGACATTGACAGGACACAGAGCTGGGCTGGGAGTGGCAGATGGAGTCCAATCTGGCAAAATGTGAAGTGATTCATTCTGGAAGGTCGAATTTGAATACAGGATACAGGGTGAAAGGCAAAATGCTTGGCAGTGTGGAAGAACAGAGAGACCATGGGGTCCATGTCCATTGATCCCTCAAAATAGCCACGCACGTTGGTAGGGTTGTTAAAAAGGCATGTGTTGTGTTGGCTTCCCTAAGAAGGGGATTGATTGTAAGAGCCGTGAGGTGTTACTGCATCTTTATAGCATCCTGGTGAGACCACACTTGGAATATTGTGTTCAGTTCTGGTCCCCTGTTTACAGGAAGGATGTGCAAGTTTTAGAGAGCGTACACCCGAGATTTACCAGGATGCTGCCTGGAATGGAGGGCAGTTCTTACAAAGGAAGGTTGAGGGAGCTAAGGCTTTATTCATTGGAGTGAAGAAGGGGGCGGGGCGACTTTGTGGAGGTGAACAAGTTGATAAGAGGCACAGAGAGAGAGTGAATAGTCAGAGACATTTCCTCCTATGGAAAAAATGGTTATTACAAGGCGGTATAATTTTAAGGTGAATGGAGGATGGATAAGCGGGTAGAGAATGGTAGGTGGTTGGAATGCACTGCCAGTGGTGGTAGTAAAATTACATACATTCGGGACATTTAATAGACTCTTGGATAACATGTGGATAATAGTGAAATGAAGGGTATGTAGTTTACTTTGTTCTTACAGTTGGATAAAAGGTTGGCATGAAGTCATGGCCGAAGGGTCTTGGGCTGTACTGTTCTGCATTCTGTGTTCTGTCTGGTAAACTGGGTGATAAACTCAGATCAGTGTAAAAGGATATGGCATTCAGGAGGAGCTAGTGAACTGGATACAAAATTGGCTTGATGGTAGGAGACAGAGGGTGACGGGAGACATGTTGTGTTTCTGACTGGAGGCATGTGACCAGCGGTGTAGTGGGTCCCCTGTTGTTTGTCATTTGGATAAATGGTTTGGATGGGAATATTGGTTTCCTGGTAAGTAAGCTTCTTGGGTGACACTGACATTGGTGGTAAAGTGGACAGTGAAGAAGGTTATCTATGATACAACAGGATGAACAGTTCTGCTGGGATAGTGGGCTGAAGAATAGCAGATGGAGTTTAATTAGATAAATGTGAAGTGTTCCATTTTGGTGAAACAAACCAGGGTGGGACTTGTACAGTTATTGTTCGGGCCCTGGGTGGTGTTTTCAGTCAGAGATCCAGTGACCCAGGTACACAGTTCTTTGAAAGTGGTGTCACAGGTAGACAGGCTGGTGAAGCAGGCGTTTGGTGTGGTTATCTTCATTCGGGAGAGCATTAAGCGTAAGAGTTGGGATGTCATGTTGTGGCTGTAAAAGACATTGGTGGGGCCACAGTAAAAAACATTGTTGATCAGTAGGAAGAACTCATCTAGTTCACTAACGTCCTCTAGTGAAGGACATCTGACATTCTAACCTGACTCCAGACCCACAGCAATATGGCTGACTCTGAGCTGTCCTCTGGGTAATTAGCAGTGGGGACAAAGAACGTTGTTCCAGGCAGTGACACCCACACCCCATGAATGAATATATAAAAATACCTATGTCCCTCCCTACCTCTGCAAACCCTTCCAGCTGCAGCAATTCAGACTGGCTTTGTAACACCCACACCACTCTCTGTAACACTCTCACCACCTCCAGCACCTTCACCTCTCCCTGTTCCTATCGTGTCAATGAACCCTGACCAAGCTTCCCCTTCCCACAGCCCTCCTCCTGCGAGCAGACCCATTGCAATCCATGAACATTTACTCCTAAAACACACTCTCACTTCAGGACTTTATGGTGATCTTCTCAGCCTCATAATCTAGTATGATCCCTTTTGTCCTGAGTGAGGGATCAGTGGGAGTTTCTTGCTGAGGATTTTACTTTTTCAATCGAACGTCCTTTTGTTGAGTACTTTGCATTGTTCCTACAAATGTTTTCCACTGTTCATTTTCAGACACATATTTCAGTCTGTTTAGCCTGTTTACCTTGGTCAGTTCTCCTCTCAAACTCTAGTTGTAGCTTGTTCTTTCTGTGATTCACTTTAAAACCTTATATTTCTTTAAACTGTACTTCACAATTTCCCGAAGGAGCTCTGCAGGTGACATTACTCATTCACTAAGTTTCATTACATGGTCGCTCTGCGATAGTTATGTCCCTTAACAGTTGCACAATGTGTTTTTCAAAGAAACACTGAAAAAAAATTAACCGAACTCCACTTCCAATATCAATGTTGTCCGTGTGATTGTCCCAGATTATACAAATATTGAAGTTTTCCAAAATTATCACAATGCCTTTGTTAAAAAATTCCAATGAGTTCCTGTTTAATGCAGTGATGAGCAATGGAATGCTGTCTGGTGGCTAAAACTGCTGCTTGTGTCCTTGGCAAGTAGTAGACAGAGTTTACATTCAGACTGACTCTACTTCATGATCTGCGGCCAAATGCTTTCTCTGTAATGCCTTTGTTATCCATTATTGTTAGCGTTGCCCATTTTGCCTGAGTTTGCACAGGATTACGAACCACTGAATATTTTTGTTCACCCTGTATCCATGTCTCCCTGGTGTCTAAATCACTTTTATATCTGTGTCACAAATCCATTCACCTTATTGCAGCAACATTGTCCATTCAAAAAAAAACATAATATCCTCTCTTCCACAATTTTCTGTCACAAATCTATTTGCTGATGTACAATTTTAGTTTAACTCTGTCCCATCCTGTTCCTTTCTGTTTGTCTTCAGCCACATTCCCATACTGTTCCATTGCTTCACCTTTTCCCTTTGGATTTGGAAAGCTCCTTTCACCTGCATCCTCTCTATCAGTTTAATGCCCTGTCCAATAACCTACCAACATGATTGGCCAGGACACAGATCCCAGCACAGTTCCAGGGGGACCATCCTGGTAGCTTTCATTTTAAAATCAGGTAGGGGATGTGGGTGTCTCTGACTGACCAGCCTTTGTTGCTCAATCCTAGAATCCCCTGAACTGAGTAACTTGCTCGGCCATTTCAGAGGGTAATTGAGAGGCAAACACTTTGCTGTGGGTATTATCATGCAGACCAGGACAGGATGGGCAGATGTTCGTATCTAAAGGACAAGTGTTTGGATTTGTTGTACTTCAGGAATGGTTTCATACTTATTAGTGGATTGTTAATAATTGTTTTTAAAATTATTGATTTCAAATGTCTCCTTTTCAGATGGCGGGATTCAAACCTGTCTTCCCTGAACATTAGCTGAGGTTTTGGATACATTCTCTCACAATAATAGCACTAGGGCATCACTTCATCTGCTCATCCCTGAGCACTGATACAAGGGCATCATGAAGCTAAACCCATTCTTCCAACATGACTGTGTGATCCTGACATCTTCCAGCAATCTGGGACTATTACTTAATATCGCTCCATTTTCCAGATCTCCGTGGAATTTAGTGCTATTCTCCATGTGTAACCCTCACTGCATCTGTTTAATTTCCCATTCTGTCTATTTCTCTGTCTCCTGTAGGTACTCAGGAAAGTCCTGACTCAATAGCCTTCCCAGCTGCGGGGTGGATTGTCCATCACCACATTGAACGCAGTTGGTCTGCCAGAGGGAGACAAAGGGAAAGGAGATATGGAGCCTTCAATAAATCCTGTAGTGAGGTAAGGCCCCCCACAATGCACAGAGCAAAGAACAATGAGAGGGCTCCAAACATCTGTTAACACAACATGACATAGATACAGTGCTGGAGGGGAGCACAGTACACACACACCCCAGGATCAATCACCGCCCCAATGTAACTTCTGTTATATTAAAGCTCACTACTCTGCAATACTGTATCTATGGCATGTCTTGTAGTCCAGTGTCTTCAATAATTTTTAATTCCTGTAACAGATCCTATCGCTGTAACCTCCTCCCTTCCCGATAGTCCCTACACATATTTGAAATGTACTGCATTCCAGATGACCATCCCAACCCCTGTAACTTTATTCAGTGTCTACAATATGCCTTATCTCGGTAATCTCCTCCTTCAATAAGGTAACAACAAGGACTGCAGATGCTGGAAACCAGAGTCTATGTTAGAGTGGTGCTGGAAAAGCACGGCAGGTCAGGCAGCATCCGAGGAACAGGAAAATCGACGTTTCGGGCGAAAGCCCTTCCTCAGGAACAGAGGCGGGGAGCTTGCAGAGTGGAGAGATAAATGAGCGAGGGTGGGAATGGGGAGAAAGTAGCATAGAGTACAATAGGTGAATGGGGTGGGGAAGAAGGTGCTAGGTCAGAGTGGAGGATGGGGGAAGGTAGCAATGAGTACAATGGGTGAATGGGGGTGGGGATGGGGGTGAGAGGTCAGAGATGAGGATGGAGTGGATAAGGTGGGAAGGGAGATAGGCCATTAGGACAGGTCATGAGGGCGGTGCTGAGCTGGAAGGCTGGAGGTGGGGTGGGATGGGGGAGGGGAAATGAGGAAACTGGTGAAGTCCACAATTATGCCCCGGGGTTGAAGTGTTCCGAGGCGGAAGGTGAGGCGTTCTTCCTCCAGGCGTCGGGTGGTGAGGAAGCAGCGATGGAGGAAGCCCAGGACCTGCATGTCCTCGGCAGAGTGGGAGGGGTAGTAGAAATGTTGGGTCACAGGCCGGTGGGGTTGATTGGAATGGGTGTACCAGAGATGTTCCCTAAAGTGCTCTTCTAGGAGGTGTCCAGTCTCCCCAATGTAGAGGAGACCGCATCGGGAGCAGCGGATACAATAAATGATATTGGTGGATGTGCAGGTAAAACGTTGGATGTGGAAGGCTCCTTTGGGGCCTTGGATGGTAGTGAGGGGAGAGGTGTGGGTGCAGGTTTTGCAATACCTGCGGTGGCAGGAGAAGGTGCCAGGAAGGGAGAGTGGGTTTTTGGGGGGCGTGGAACTGACCAGGTAGTCACGCAGGGATGGTCTTTGTGGAAAGTGGAGAGGGGTGGGGAGGGAAATATATCACTGGTGGTGGGGTCAGTTTGGAGGTGGTGGAAATGGCAGTGGATGATTTGGCTTATGGGAAGGTTGGTAGGGTGGAAGGTGAGAACCAGGGGCATTCTGTCCTTGTTACGGTTGGAGGGGTGGGGTTTGAAGGCGGAGGTACGGGATGTGGACGAGATGCGTTGAAGGGCATCTTTTACCAGGTGGGAAGGGAAAATCCGATCTCTAAAGAAGGAGGCTATTTGGTGTGTTCTGTGGTGGAACTGGCCCACCTGGGAGCAGGTACGGCGGAGGCAGAGGAATTGGGAATAGGGGTTGGGAATTTTGCAGACGGTAGGGTAGGAAGTTATGTAATCTAGGTAGCTGTGGGAGTCGGAAGGTTTGTAAAAAAATGTCAGTGTCAAGTCGGTTGTCATTAATGGGGATGGAGAGGTCCAGGAAGGGGAGGGAGGTATCAGAGATGTTCCAGGCAAATTTAAGTTCAGGATGGAATGTGTTGGTGAAGTTGATGAATTGCTCAACTTCCTCGAGGGAGCACGAGGTGGTGCCAATGCAGTCATCAATGTTGCAGAGGAAGACGTTGGGAATGGTGCCATTGTAACTCCGGAAGATGGACTGTTCTACGTAGCCAACAAAGAGACAGGCATAGCTGGGGCCCATGCGGGTGCCCATTGCTACCCCTTTGGTCTGGAGGAAGTGGGGAGGATTTGAAGGAAACATTGTTAAGGGTGAGGACAAGTTCAGCCAAACGAATGAGAGTGTTGGTGGAAGGGTACTGTTGTGGACGTTGGGAGAGGAAGAAACGGAGGGCTTTAGAGGTCCTGGTCATGGTGGATGGAGGTGTAGAGGGATTGGATATCCATTGTGAAGATGAGGCGTTGGGGGTCAGGGAAACTGAAGTCTTGGAGGAGTGGAGGGTGTGGGTTGTTTCTCGAACGTATGTGGACAGTTCATGGACTGGGGGAATAGGAAAATGTCGAGGTAGGCAGACATGAGTTCGGTCGGGCAGGAGCATGCTGAGACAATGGGTCGGCCAGGGTGGTCAGGCTTGTGGATCTTGGGAAGGAGCTAGAACCGGGCAGTGGGTGATTCTGGACAATGAGGTTGGAAGCTGTGGGTGGGAGATCTCCTCCTGAGGTGATGACATTCTTATGCTCTGGGAGATGACGGTTTGGTGATGGGAGGTGGGTCATGGTGAAGGGGGTGGTAGGAGGAGGTGTCTTTGAGTTGGCATCATGGCTTCAGCGGTGTAGAGGTCAGTGCACCAGACTACCTCTGCACCCCCTTCATCTGCTGGTTTGATGGTGAGGTCGGGAGTGGAGCAGAGGGAGTGGAGGGCTGGGCGTTGTGAGGGTGAGAGGTTGAAGTGGGGGAGGGGGTAGATAGGTAGAGGCAGTTAATGTGTCGGTGGAAGTTGGAAATGAAGAGATCGAAAGCAGGTGATAGGCCAGCGCGGGGTGTCCAGGTGGATAGAGTGTATTGCAGGCCGGAAAAGGGGATCTCAGAAAATAGGTGGAAGTGTTCATTGTAAAAGTAAGCTTTGAGGCGGAGGCGGTGGAAGGAGTGTTCGATGTCACGGTGTGTATTAAATTAATTGATGTGTGGACGGAGAGGGATAAAGGTGAGGCCTTTGCTGAGGACTGATCATTCGTCCTCAGTGATGGGCAGGTCAGGGGGAATGGTGAAAACTCGGCAGGAGCGGGAGCTGGGACCAGGCGTAGGTGTGGAGCTGGGGGAGGCGACGGTGCCTGTAACTGGAGTGGGTGTGGTGTTAGGGGGATTGGGGTTGGAGTCATGGGCAGGGGTGGTGTTCCCCTCAGGGTTCTGCGGGCGGGGATGGTGACGGTGGGACCTGGGAGTGGTGTCAGCAGAATACAGGTGAGTGGTGTTGGGGGGGACAGAAGTGGTGGCAAACACGGCAGTGGGGGGGGGGGTGCGTGGAGGTCACTGAGTGTGGAGAAAATGGCAGCACATCACATTTATCTGAATTAAACTCCATCTGCCAGTTAGCCCATTGTCTCATCTGGTCCAGATCCTGTTGTAACCCTCTTCGCTGTCCACTACACCTCCAATTTTGGTGTCATCTGTAAACTTACTAACTGTACCTCTTATGTTTGCACCTAAATCATTTATGTAAATTACAAACAGTAGAGTGCCCAGCACCGATCCTTGTGGCACTGCTCTGGTCACAGGCCTCCGGTCTGAAAAACAACCCTCCACCACCACTCTCTGTCTTTTACCTTTGAGCCAGTTCTGTATCCAAATGGCTAGTTCTCCCTGTATTCCATGAGTTCTAACCTTGCTAATCAGTCTCCCATAGGGAACCTTGTCGAATCCCTCACTGAAGTCCATATGGATCACATCTATCACTCTGCCCTCCACAATATTCTTTGTTACTTGTTCAAAAAACTCAATCAAGTTTATGAGACATGATTTCCCACGCACAAAGCCATGTCAACTATTCCTAATCTGTCCTTGCCTTTCCAAATACATGTGCATCTTGTCCGGCAGGATTCCCTCCAACAACTTGCCCACCATTGAGTTCAGGCTCACTGGTCTATAGTTCCCTGGCTTGTCTTTACCACCCTTCTTAAACAGTGGCACCACGTTTGCCAACCTCCAGTCTTCCGGCACCTCACCTGTGACTATCGGTGATATAAATATCTCAGCAAGAGGCCCAGCAATCACTTCTCTAGCTTCCCACAGAGTTCTCGGGTACACCTGGTCAGTTCCTGGGGATTTATTCACCTTTAACCGTTTGAAGACATCCAGCACTTCCTCCCAAGTTATGTGGACATTTTGCAAGATGTCACCATCTATTTCCCTACAGTCTATATCTTCCATATCCTTTTCCACAGTAAATACTGATGCAAAATATTCATTTAATATCTCCCCCATTTTCTGTGGCTTCACAAAAAGGCCACCTTGCTGATCTTTGTGAGTCCCTATTCTCTCCCGAGTTACCCTTTTCTCCTTAATATATTTGTAAAAACCCTTTGCATTCTCCTTAATTCTATTTGTCAGCCCTATCTCATGTATGCATTTTGCCCTCCTGATTTCCCTCTTAAGTATACCTCTACTTCCTTTATACTCTTCTAAGGATTCCCCCGATCGATCCTGTCTATGCCTGACATATGCTTCCTTCCTTTTCTGAACCAAACGCTCAATTCTTTAGTCATCCAGAATTCCCTATACCTACCAGCCTTCCCTTTCACCCTGACAGGAATATACTTTCTCTGGACTCTTGTTATCTCATTTCTGAAGGCTTCCCATTTTCCAGCCATCCCTTTAGCTGCGAACATCTGCCTCCAATCAGCTTTCAAAAGTTCTTGCCTAATACCGTCAAAATTGGCCTTTCTCCAATTTAGAACATTAACTTTTAGATCTGGTCTATCCTTTTCCTTCACTATTTTAAAACAAACAGAATTATGGTCGCCGGCCCCAAAGTGCTCCCCCACTGACACCTCAGTCACCTGCCCTGCCTTATTTCCTAAGAGTAGGTCAAGTTTTGCACCTTCTCTAGTAGGTACATCCACATACTGAATCAGAAAATTGTCTTGTACAGACTTAAGAATTTCCTCTCCATCTAAACCTTTAACACTATGGCAGTCCCAGTCAATGTTTGGAAAGTTAAAATCCCCTACCGTAACTACCCTCTTATTCTTACAGATAGCTGAGATCGCTTTACAAGTTTGTTTCTCAATTTCCCTCTGACTATTGGGGGGTCTATAATACAATTCCAATAAGGCGATCACCCCTTTCTTATTTCTCAGTTCCACCCAAATAACTTCCCTGGATGTATTTCTGGGAATATCCAACCTCAGAACAGCTGTAATGCTATCCCTTATCAAAAATGCCACTCCCCCTCCTCTCTTGCCTCCCTTTCTAACCCTCCTGTAGCATTTGTATCCTGGAACATTAAGCTGCCAGTCCTGCCCATCCCTGGGCGATGTTTCTGTAATAGCTATGAGATCCCAGTCCCATGTTCCTATCCATGCCCTGAGTTCATCTGCCTTCCCTGTTAGGCACCTTGCATTGAAATAAATGCAATTTAATTTATTAATCCTACCTTGTCCCTGCCTGTCCTGACTGTTTGACTCACTTCTGTTCTCAGCTGTACCTGTCTCAGATCGAGCTCTCAAAATCCTCCCTGTGATTGTTACCACGTTCCATCCCTGCATTCCTCCAAATCCGTGTAAAGTCCTCCCATTCCTAAAACCCGCCCTGTATCTGTCATCTGTTCCAGCTTCCACAACCCTCCCTATCTCTGTAAGACCCCCCCTCCCACCCCGTCCCAGTTACTACAGCCTGCTGTATCACTGAATGCCAGTAGTCACTATAATATCAGGGTTAGGTGTCAAAGCAGGAACACTGGACTGGGTTAGATATCAGTCCTGATCATATTGAATGGTGGGACCGACTCTGTGTTCAAATGGTCGATATCTGCTCTTCTTTCCTGTGGTTCTCTATAAACTTACTATCTATATAACCTCCTTCAGTCCCCACAGTCCTCCCTATCTCCATTAACTCCTTCAGTCCCCATGACTCTTCCTATCAATGTAACCTGAATCCTTCCCCACAAACCTCCCTAACTCCATAATCTCATCCTGACCCAACGACCCTCCCATTCAGAGTAACCTCCTTCAATTCCCATGATCCTCCTGATCTGTGCAACCTTCTTCAGGCCCAACAGCCCTCCGACCTCTTTGTTCTCTTTCAGGCCCCACATCACTCCCTATCTCCATGATGTTCTTCAGTCACCACTGCACTCTCTATGTCCATAATCTCATACAGTCCCCACATCACTCCCTATCTCCATAATGTCCCTTCAGTCCCCATGACCCTCCTTATTTCCAAAACATCTATTACCTGTTGAACCTGTAAGCTCCCTTTTTCAGATTGTTAAACACGAACTCCCATAACCCTTTCTGCTGCCAGTCTGAAACCAAACAGTGTTGGCCTGATAGTAGGTCGGGAGCTGGAATGTGTTTGAAAGGATATGTCAGTGAACAATAACTGGACCCTTAGAAACACTTTTAATAAAAAGAGAATGTTGCTTTGAGCCTGTAGGATTGTATTTTTATTGGTGTGAGCATAAATGGCAGGATAGATACAGGTGTAGGAGTGGCTGTACCGAAGATACGATTTATTTGAATTTTCAGAAACCTTTACACAAGTTTCAATAAGGGCTAAAGAGTAACTTGGGAGAGAATAGGGCACCTTAACTGGAGGTGGTTGAGATATTATACAAAATAGTGATGTCAGAATTTACTGTGGAGGAAGACATGGAATCTCGGGAACTTGGGGAAATAAATAGCGATGTCTTGGAAAGAATCCTCTCCAGAGAAGAGAAAGTGCTGGAATCTTAAAACAATTAAAGGTTAATTAATCCTCAGTAGCTCATTGGGTCTATGCCTGAATATTCATGGGAAGCTAGGGAAGAGATTGCATTGTCCCTAACAGAGATATTTATATTATCAACAGACACAATGAGTTACCGGAAGAGTGGAGGGTGGCTAATGTTACTCCATCACTTAAGGGCTGCAGGGAAAAGCCAGGAAATCACAGCCCAGTGAGCCAGTGCTGGGTAAGTTGTTGGAGGAGATTCTGAAAGAAAGGAGCTCCATATATTTGGAAAGGCAAGGGCTGATTCGAAATATTCAGCATGGCTTTGTGAGTGGGAAACCGTGTTTCACAAACTGGATTGACTCTTCGAGTCAAGAGATAGATGAAGGCAGAGCAGTCAAGCGTTGTCTACATGGACTTCAGCAAAGCATTTGACAAGGTTCCAAGGGATGTAGAACATCTAGTCAAGAGGAAGAAGGAAGCTGACTTAAGGTTGAGGAACCAAGGATCAGAAGGAGGGCTCTAGAGAGTTACATGGGGCAGCACGGTGGCTCAGTGGTTAGCACTGCTGCCTCACAGCACTAGGGGCGCGATCACAATTCCAGCGTCAGGTGACTGTCTGTGTGGAGTTTGCACATTCTCTCCATGTCTGCGTGGGTTTCCTCCGCGTGCTCCGGTTTCCACCCACAGCCCAAAGATGTGCAGGTTAGGTGAATCAGCCATGCGTTGTTCAAGAAAGGGAATAGAGATAATCCTGCGAATCACAGACCTGTCAGTCTTCTGTCTGTGATGTCCAGATTATTGAAGACTCTGAGATACAGGATTTATGATTCCTTGGAAAACCATAGTTTGATTAGAGAAAGTCATCATGGCTTTGTTAGGGACAGGTCATGACTCACAAATTTTATTGAATCCTTTGAGAATGTGACAAAACCCATTTACGGCTCATTGAGAAAGTACAGAGCATGGGATACATGGAAACCTGTCTGTCTGGATACAGAATTCCTGGCCCATAGAAGACAGAGGGTGATGCCAGATGGAAAGCATTCAGCCTGGAGCTCGGTGACCAGTGGTTTTCTGCACGGAGAGGTTACAGGACCTCTGCTCTTGGTGAGTTTATGAATGACTTGGATTTGAGAGTGGAAGAGTGGGTTAGTAAGTTTGCCAATGACACGAAGGTTGGTGGAGTGGTGAATAGTGTGGATGTCTGCTAGAGGTTGCAATGGGACATTGACAGGATGTAGAGCTGGGCTGAGAAGTGGCAGATAAAGTCAAATCTGGAAAAGTGTGAAGTGATGCATTTTGGAAGGTGAGACTTGAATGCAGAATACAGGGATAAAGGCAGAATACTGGATAGTGTGGAGCAACAGATGGATCTTGGATTTCATGACCAGAGATCCATCAAATTTGCCACCAAGCTGATAGTGTTGTTAAGAAAGAATATGTTGCATTGGCTTTCATTAGCTGGGGGATTGAGTTTTATAGCCATGAGGTTATGCTGCAGCTCTATACAGCCCTGTTTAGATCCCAATTAGAATATTGTGTTCAGTTTTGATCACCTCATTACAGGAAGGACGTGGAAGCTTGAGAGAGGGTAAAGAGGAGATTTACCAGAATGCTGCCTGTACTGGAGGGCATGTCTTATGAAGAAAGGTCGAGGGAGCTAAGGCTTTTCTCATTGGAGTGAAGAAGAGTGTGGTGTGATTTGGTAGAAGTGAACAAGGTGGTGTGAGGCAAAGAGAGAGTGAACAGTGAGAGACCTCTTTATCCCATGGCATACATGGTACCAGGGGGCATGATTGTAAGGCGATTGGAGGATGGGTAAGGGGAGATTTCAGATGTAGGTCCTTTACACAGAGAGTGGTGGGTGGGGAGAACGGGATATTTTAACAGACTCTTGAATAGGCACATGGATGATAGTAGAATGAAGGTTATGTAAGTTAGTTTGATCTTACAGTTGGGTCAAAGATGGGCATGGCATCATGGCCGAAAGGTCTTGGGCTGAACTGTTCTGTGTTCTGTGTTCTGTTTGGTAAACTAGGTGATAAGCTCAGATCAATGTAAAATGATATGCTATTCAGGAGGAGCTAGTCAACTGGATACAAAATTGGGCTTGATGGTGGGAGACAGAGGGCAATGGGAGGCATGTTGTTTTTCTGACTGGAGACATGTGACTAGCGGTGAAGTGGGTCCCCTGTTGTTTGTCATTTGGATAAATGGTTTGGATGGGAATATCGGTTTTGTGGTAAGTACGTTTTTTTGAGTGACACTGAAATTGATAATATGGATAGTGAAGAAATTTATCCAAGATACAACAGGATGAACAGTACTGCTGGGACAGTGGGCTGAAGAATAGCAGATGGAGTTTAACTCGATAAATGTGAAGTGATCCATTTTGGTGAAACAAACCAGGGTGGGACTTGTACTGCTAATGTTCGGGCCCTGAGTAGTGTTGTCAGTCAGAGACCCAGGGATGCAGGTAGACTGTTCTTTGTAAGTGGTGTCACAGGTAGACAGGTTGGTGGAGCAGGCCTTTGGGATGGTTACCTTCTTTGGGCAGAGCATTGAGAGTAGGAGTTGGGATGTCATGTTGTGGCTGTACATAAAAGCATTGTTGACCAGTAGGAAGTACTCATCTGGTTCACTTACGTCCTTTAGAGAAGAACATCTGACATTCTAACCTGGTCTGGCCTGCACGGGACACCAGACCCACAGCAATATGGCTGACTCTGTGCTATACTCTGGGTAATTAGCAGTGGGGCAAAGAATGTTTGTCCAATCAGTGACATCCTCATCCCATGAATGAATAAATAAAAATACCTATGTCCCTCCCTACCTCTGCAAACCCCTCCCGCTGCAGCAATCTGTACTGGCTTTGTAACACCGTTCAGACCCTGACCACTCTGTGTAACACTCTCACCACCTCCAGCACATTCAGCTCTCCCGGTTCCTTTTGTGACATAAAACCTTGACAATTATTCCGTCTTCCATCTGACCTCCTCCTGCGAGCAGACCCTTTGCAATCCCTTTAAAACTAACTCCTAAAACATTCTCTCACTTCAGGATTTTAAATACTTATTGGTGATCCTCTAAGCCTGATAATCTAATATGATCCTTTTTACTTGAGTGAGGGACCGATGGGAATTTCTTGCTGAGGATTTGTCTGTTTCAAGGGAATGACCTTTTGTTGAGTGTTTTACACTGCTCTTTCAAATGTTTTCCACTGCTCATTTACAGGCACATATTTCAGTCTGTTTAGCCTATTTACCTTGGTCAGTTCTTCTCTCAAACTCATGTTATTGGTTATTTTTGTTTCTAGTTGTAGTTGGTCCTTTCTGTGACTCACTTTAAAACTTTATATTTCTTTAAACTGCACTTTATCACAATTTCCCTGAGGATCTCTCCCGGTGACATTACTCATTCACTAAGTTTCATCACACAATGGTCACTCTGAGATAGTTATGTCCCTAGCCAGTTGCACAATGTGTTATTCTAAGAAACAGTGAAAACTAATTATCTGAACTCCATTTCCAATATCACTGTTGTCAGTGTGACTGTCACACATTTTGTGAATATTGATGTTTCCCAAAATTATCACAATGTGTTTGTTAAAAAATTCCAATGAGTTCCTGTTTAATGCAGTGATGAGCAAGGAAATGCTGTTTGGTGGCTAAAACTGCTCTGCTGCGTGTGTCCTTGGCAAGTAGTAGCCAGAATTTCCATTCAGACTGACTCTACTTCATGATCTGTGGCCAAATGCTTTCTCTGTAATGCCTTTGTTATCAATTATTGTTAGCGTTACCCACTTTGCCTGAGTTTCCGCAAGGTTGTGATCCATTGAATATTTATGTCACCTTTTGTTCACCCTGTAACCACATCTCTCTGGTGTCTAAATCTCTTTTATCTCTGTGTCACAAATCCATCTGCCTTGTTGATTAGACTTCGTCCATTCAAACAAAACCATAATTTACTCTTTCCCACAATTTCTTATCACAAACCTACTCACTGATGTACAGTTTTAGTTAAACTCTGTCCCATCCTGTTCCTTTCTGTTGCCTTCAGCCACATCCCCATGCTGTTCCGATGCTTCACCTTTTCTCTTTGTATTTGGAAAGCTCCTTTCACCTGAACCCTGTCCCTGCCTCCTCTCTGTCAGTTTAAAGCCCTGTCCATAAACCTACCGACATGATTGGCCAGGACATTGGTCCCACCACGGTTCCAGGGGGACCATCCTCTTGGATTTTTTATATAAATCAGGTCTGGGATGTGGGTGTCTCTGGCTGACCAGCCTTTATTGCCTATCCCGAGCTGCCCATGAACTGAATAGCTTGCTCGACCATTTCAGAGAGTAATTGAGAGGCAAACACTTTGCTGTGGGGATGTCGTGCAGACCACGTCAGGATGATCAGATCTCGTTGTCGAAAGGACAAGTGGGCGCCACGGGATGGCTCAGTGATTAGCACTCCTGCCTCACAGCACCAGGGTCCCAGGTTCGATTCCAGCCCTGGGCGACTGTGCATTCTCCCTGTGTCTGCGTGAATTGCCTCCGGATGCTCCGGTTTCCTCTCACAGTCCAAAGCCGTGCAGGTCAGGCGAATTGGCCATGCTAAATTGCCCATAATGTTAGGTGTATTAGGTCGAGGGAGATGGGTCTTAGTGGGTTACTCTTCGGAGGGATGGCGTGGACTGGTTGGGTCGAAAGGCCTGTTTCCACACTGGAGGGAATCTAATCTAAGGGATTATGATTTTTGTACATCAGCAATGGTTTCATATTTATTTATGGATTGTTAATTGCTATTTTTAAAATTATTGATTTTAAATTCCACCATATCTTATGATGGGATTCAAACCTGCCTCCCCTGAACATTAGCTGAGGTTTTGTACAAATGCGTTAACAATTATGTTACTAGGCCATCACTTCACCTGCTCACTGGTTGCTCATCCCTGAACACTGATACATGAAGCTAAACCCATTCTTCCAACATGACTGTGTGATCCTGAAGCCTTCCAGCACTCCGGTGATATCACTCAGTATCTGTCCATGTGGTATCCCTCCCTGTGTGGGTCTAATTGCTGCCTCTGTCAGTGCATCTCACTCTTGCAGCTACTCCAGATCCTGGGCCAACAGAATTCTCCACTCCAGAGAGACGCAACAGCACAGGCCAGGGGTGGAGTTTGGGATTTCCCAGATATCTGTGGGGCTCATTTCCATTCTCCATGTATAACCCTCACTGAATCAGTCTAATTTCCCATTCAGTCCATTTCTCTGTCTCCTGTAGGTACTCGGGAAGTTCCTGACTCAATAGACTTCCCAACTGCTGTGCGTCTCATCCATCACCTCATTGAAGATGGTTGGTCAGCCAGAGAGACAAAGGGCAGGGAGATCTGGAGCCTTTAATAAATCCTGCAGTGAGGTAAGATCACTCACAGTGCACAGAGCAGAGAGCAATGGGAGGGCTGCAAACATTGGCTAACAATACATGATATAGATACAGTGCTGGATGGGGAGCACAGTATAGACACACCCCATGCTCAATCACCACGTCTACTTTAACTTTAGTTGCACTGAGACACATCGGGAGTTCATAGTTATCAATCCAGTCCTGTGATGTCTTAGTGAGCATCAGTACAACAGAGGGGAGAGTAGGCCTCCGACAAGAGGTTGGGAATGCTGCCTGGGATCTTTCTGTTCTGTGTTCTCCCTCCAACACTGTACTAAGACTCACTACTCTGCAACACTGTATCTGTGGCATGGCTTGTGCACAGTAGTTGTCCCTGTAACCTGCTCCATTCCCGATAGTCCCTCCACATAGTTGAGACGTACTGCATTCCAGACTACCATCCCTATCGCTGTAACTTGTTTCAGTGTCTACAACATGCCTTATTTTGGTACACTAATCCTCTTTAACTGGATACAGAGTGATACAGCACGGAAACAGAACCTGTGGTCCTACTCCTCAATACTGCCCATGTTACCTAAACTGAACGAGTCTCATTTGCCTGCATTTGGCCCTTATCTCTTCAAACCTTCTCCTCTCCATGTACCTCCCAAATGTCTGTTCCATGCTGTAATTGTTCACGTTTCTCCCATGTGCCTGAGGCAGCCTATTCCGTCTATGCACCATCCTCTGTGGATAACGTTCCCCCTCAGCTCCCTCTTTAAATCCTTGCGCTGTCACCTACTGTTTATACCCTCTAGTTTTGGACTCACCTACCCTTGGTTATTCACCATTCTTAGGGTCACCCCGTGGATTCCTCAGCCCAAGGGAAATATTGACGACAATGTTACAAATATCTCCAACGTATGTAACAAAGTGCTGGCCAATGACGGCAAATGTGCCAAATGCCGCTTTCCCCACCCTGTCCACCTGGTATGCCACTTCCGAGGAACAATGAAACTTGCACCCCTGGTCTCTCTCTCTCTCTGTCTCTCTCTCTCTCTCTCTCTCTCTCTCTGTTCGACAACCCTGGCCAGAGCCCTTCCATTAACTATATTAGTCCTCCCTGGTTTGTCTTAACAAAATCCAACACCTGAATTAAACTCCATCTTTCATTCCTTGGTCCACTGGCCCAGTTGGTCAAGATCCCCTTTGATAACCGTATTTACTGCCCACTACACCATTAATTTGATCATCAACAAACTTTCGCACAATCACTCCTATATTTTCAACCAAATCATTTATGTAGATGATGCACATCAGTGGACCCAGCCCTGATCCTTCCTTCAATAATGGAATAAAACCATATTCTTGTCATAAAGCAAAACAGCATGGAAACTGACCCTTCAGCTGATACCCACCATCATCTAAAACTCAACTCTTCCCAGCTGCCTGTTGCTGGTCCATATCACTCCAACCCTTTCCTATTCACCTGATTATCCAAATATCTTTTAAATGTTGTAATTGTACCCGCATCAACCCCTTTCTCAGCAAGTTCATTCCACACTCAAACCACCCTCGCTGTAGCAAATTGCCCCATATCTTTTTTTTGAACAGCTCTCTCCTCTAACCTTAAAAATGTGGTCCCTACTCCTGAGACTCCCCCATCCTGAGGAAAAGGCAACGACCATTAAATTGATCTATATACCTCATTTTTTTCATAAACCTTTATAGTATAATGTCTCAACCTCCAGGCTCCAGTGAAAAAGACTCAGCCTATCCAGCCATTTTTCAGAACCCAAGCCTTCCATACCCAGCAATATCCTGGTAAATCACTTCTGAACTCCCTGCAGCTTAATCAGATCCTCCCTATAACTGGGCGACCAGAGCCCTGCACAGAGTATTGCAGAACAGGCCTCACAAATGTCTGTGCAATCTCAATGCCGCTCATGTTCTTATAAACCTCTGTAAGGTCATCCCTCAGTCTCCGATTCTCCAGTGACAGTAACCCCAGCTTATTCAGCAACAACCCGGGCAATATCTTGTTTATCTTTTCTGAGCACTTTCTAGTTTCACAACACCCTTCCTGTAGCAGGGAGACCTGAATTGCAGAGGACTCCAATTGTGGTCTAATGTATTGCTCTTATTCCCTGAGTTCCCCAGTCTTTGTTCACAGAAAGTTCTGGAGTTCTGAAAGTTCTGAAAAAATTGTTTAGGATCTTAGCAAATATCCTGCAGTTCCACACATCGATGGCCTCATTGATCTTTAATGGATACTATTTTGTCCTGAGTTCCTTATGCACTCTTAATATACTGATACAATCACTTTTGGATTCCCCTTTCCTTCTCTGCTGAGGCTATTTCATTGAGCCTTTCTCCATTCCTGTTTTCTACTCAAAGTGTATTCCTACAGCCCCTGTATATCCTCAGGGATTCCCTTGATCCAGCTGGCTATACCTGACATGTGCCCCCTTTTCCTTGACCAGACCCTCAATAGACAGCCAGTGTTTCCGAATGCTGTCAGCATTGAGCTGCACACAAACAGGAAAATGCTGGCGCTAATCGATTAGTTTATCTCACTTTAAAAATATTCTCACTTGCCAAACTTCCCTTTCCCTGTAAATAATTCCCTTCCCCAATCACATTTTGAAAGTTCCTGGCTAATACGATCAAGATTGGTCAGGCTCCATTTTATAACTTGCACTTGTGGACCAGGCTTGTACTTTTCCAAAGCTGTTTTCAAACTACTAGAACTGTGGTCACTTTGGCAAAATGCTTGCCCACTCACATCTCAGACCCTTTCCCTACCTTGATTCCCAAGGGGAGGTCAGGTTCTGCCCCTTTCTCTTTTCATACCATTGACATATTGATTGGGAGTTTTCTGGAACACACTTACCAAATTCCTCCCTTGCAAACGCTGAACACTGGCAGTCCCAGTCTAGGTTTGGAAAGTTCAAAAACCCTACCAAAACAGCCCCATTATTATGGTTGATATTTAAGATGTCCCGATACATTTGTTCCTCAGTCTGCCACGGATTATTTGGGGTCAGCAGTCAGATCGTATCAACGTGATGACCCATTCTTATTTCTCAGTTCCACTAACATAGCTTCACTGGGCGATCCCACAGGAATATCCTCTCTAAATCCTGCTGTGATGATTCATGGAATCAAAACCCACCACCACACCTCCTCTCTTGTCTCCCCTTCCTGTAGCATCTCTACCTTGAAACAATGAACTGCCAGTCCTGCCCCTCCCTCAGCTGTGTTTCTGTAATAACTATAATATCCCAGTCCCATATTCCAATCCATGCCTTGAGTTCATCTTCCTTAGCTGTCAGGCCCCTTGTATTGAAATAAATGCAGTTTAATCATCATTTTTCCCCAATTCCCTGCTATGTTGTTGCCTGCCTTGTCTGCTGAAATTGCTGTCTTTAACTCATGTACCAGCATCAATCTTCTTTCTGGCCTTACGTCTATTTAAGGTCCAGACTAGGTTATATCCTCTCAAGCAGCTCTAGCAATTCACCCCAGCAGGATGTGGGTCCCTCTCCCGCTCCCAGTTGAGGTGCCTTTCCCACCCTGTCTCCCTGTGCTGACACCTTCAGGGATCTATGGACTTGTCCACCAAGATCCCTGTATTCCTCAGTACTCCGCAAGGTCCTACCATTCATTATGTCTGTCCTTCGCTTATCGTACCTCCCACAGACTATTACCTCACTTCGATCAGAACTAAACTCTGCTTAGATTATCATCTGATCGACATCGGACAGCAGACGGAGACCATCCTCCTCACTGTGGATAACACCCTCACCTTTCATATCATCTGCAAACCTACTAATGATACCTTCTGCTTTCATATCCGAGTTATTAATGTTCAATGGTTCCTGCACAGATCCCTGTGGTACACCCGCTGGTGAAAGTATTGTATACACCAATTTTGCATCCAATTTGCCAACCTGCCTTGGAACCCAGTCCATTTGGACCAGCCTTTCACGTTGGATCTTGTTTAAGGACTTAGTCAAGTCCATGTAAACCACATCATCTGCACTGCCTTCATCAATATACTTCAGCACCATTTAAAAAAAACTGAACTGAATTCCTCAGACAGTACCTTCCTCTGGCAAATCCGTGATGACTAAACCAAGTTGATCCTTACCTTTGCAAGTGTCGATTCATCTTCACAATTTATTCCATTAATTTCCCTCCCCCTGCTGTCAGACTATCTGCTCTGTAATTACCTGGCCTGTCCCTGCTGCCCTTCCTGAACAAAGGAACCACATTAGCGATCCTCCAGTCATTCAGCACTTCACCTGTGTCCAGCAAAGTATTATATATATCCACCAGGGGCCCAACAATCTCTGGGTAATTAGCAGTGGGGTCAAAGAATGCTGGTCCAGGCAGTGACACCCACATCCCATGAATGAATAAATAAAAATACAGATGTCCCTTCCTAACTCTGCAAACCCCTCCCGCTGCAGCAATTCGTATAGGCTTTGTAACACCGTTCAGGCCCTGACCACTCTCTGTAACTCTTTCACCACCTCCAGCACCTTCATCTCTCCCTGTTCCTAATGTGTCAATAAACCTTGGCAATGATTCCCCTTCCCATTGCCCCCCTCCTTCTAGCAGACCCATTGCAATCCCTTTAAAACTTACTCTAAAACTCTCTCTCACTTCAGGATTTTAAGTACTTTTTGGTGATCTTCTCAGCTTCATAATCTGATGTGATCCATTTTGTCCTGCATGAGGGGCCGGTGGGGATTTCTTGCTGAGTTTTTGTCTGTTTCAGTCAAATGTCCTTTTGTTGAGTGTTTTACACTGTTCCTTCAAATGTTTTCCACTGTTCATTTCCAGACACCCATACTTCAGTCTGCTCAGCCTGTTTACCTTGTTCAGTTCTCCTATCAAAACCAAGTAATAGGCTATTTTTTTTCTAGTTGTAGCTTGTCCTTTCTGTGTTTCACTTTAAAACTTTATATTTCTTTAAAATGCACTTTATCACAATTTCCCAGAGGATCACTCCAGGTGACTTAACTCATTCACTAAGTTTTAACACACAACAGTCGCTCTGAGACAGTAACATCCCTACCCAGTTGCACAATGTGTTATTCTATGAAACACTGAAAAAAAATTCTCTGAACTCCTCTTCCAATATCACTGTTGTCAGTGTGATTGTCCCAGACTTTGCGAATATTGACGTTTCACTAAATGTTCACCATGCCTGTATTAAAAATTCCAATGAGTTCCTGTTTAATGCAGTGATGAGCAATGAAATGCTGTTCGGTGGCTAAAACTGTTCTGCTACTTGTGTCCTTGGCAAGTAGTAGCCAGAATTTACATTCATACTGACTCTACTTCATGATCTGATGCAAAATGTTTTCTCTGTAATGCCTTTCTTACCCATTATTGTTAGTGTTACCCATTTTGCCTGAATTTCCGCAAGGTTGTGAAACATTGAATATTTATGTTCCACCTTTTGTTCACCCTGTAACCACATCTCTCTGGTGTCTAAATCTCTTTTATCTCTGTGTCACAAATCCATCTACCTTGTTGCAGGGACTTTGTCCATTAATAAAAAACATAATTTACTCTTTCCCACAATTTCCTGTCACAAATGGTTTTGTTGATCTACAGTTTTAGTTAAACTTTGTCCCATCCTGTTCCTTTCTGTTGTCTTCGGTCACATTCCCACGCTACTCTGATGCTTCACGTTTCCTCTTTGGATTTGGAAAACATCTTTCACATGAAGCCTGTCACTGTATCCTCTCTGTTAGTTTAAAGTCCTGTCCATAAACCTACCGACGTGATTGGCCAGGACATTGTTCCACTGGAACTGTGCTGGGACCAATCTGAATGGATTTTTTTTAAAAATCAGGTCTGGGAGGCGGGTGTCTCTGGCTGACCAGCCTTTATTGCCCATCCCTTGCTGCCCTTGAGCTAAGCAGCTGGCTCGCCCATTTCACAGGGTCATTGAGAGGCAATCACTTTGCTGTGGGTATGTCGTGCAGACCACATGAGAGTGAACTGTTGTCTTTCCCTGAAGGTCAAGTGTTTGGATATTTACCAATACTTATTTATGGAATGTTAATTCCAATTTTCAAAACATATACTCCTTTAAAATCCACATGGTTAGAAGTTAGAAAGAAGAAGAGGGGTGGTCACTTTGTTGGGACTGTATTGTAGACTGTTGTAGACCCAACAGGTACCAGTGGAGCAGATGTGTGTAGAGATTGCAGATAACTATAGGAATAATAGAGAAGTACAGGCTGGATATTTTAATATTCCTTGTATTGACTGGGCCACCTAGAGTATAAAAGATCTGGACAGAGTGCAATTTTTCAAATATGTCCAAGAAAGGTTCCTAAACCAATATGCAGAGGGCCCTACTCTACTCAGGCAGGTGCAACACTGGACCTCCCCCACCTCAGAAAACGAGGTCGGGCAAGTGACTGAAGTGTCATTCGGAGAGCACTTTGGGTCCAGTGCCCACAACTGTCTTCTTTTTAACATAGTTATGGAGAAGGATCAGCAGGTCCCCAGATTGAAGAGGAAAACTGGAACAGGGCCAGGTTTGGGGCCATTCTGCAGGATCTGGCCAGCGTCAATGCTGTGAATTTAAAATTGCACAATGCCCAGTTATAATCCAACTCGCTTTGGAAGCGCTGGTGATCACCGTAACAGATGAAAGGCTTCAACTAAATTTGTTTGATATTATATTCCATGACCCTGCCATCCTGTTGCTATAAATTCTGTGCCTTAGGATTGTGCTTCACAACCACCTGATGAAGGAGCAGTGCTCTGAAAGCTAGTGCTTTCAAATAAACCGGTTGGACTGGAACCGAGTGTTGGGTGATTTTTAACTTTGTACATCCCCAGTCCAACACCAGCACCTCCATATTATGATTCCAGTCGATTGGGTGAGTCTGTTTGAAGTAAAAGGAACAACTGGCAAATGGGAGGCTTTTCAAAGTGTGATCTCAAGAATCCAGGACCAGTCTGCCCCATTGGGATAAAGGGAAAAGCTGGCAGGGTTAGGGATCCTTGGCTGGTGAGGGATAATAAGGCTCTGGTCTTGAAATGACGACTGCATGCATTGGGTTTAAGCTTTCCATATCTACATAAACTCTTCTATTCTTAAAGACATGATCAATCTTTGGAGACCCTACAATCCTCTCAGTCCCTGTAATACTCCCAGTCTGCAGAAGCCATTCCAATGCCTGTGACCCTTTCAATCCAGTTCCTACAAAACCCACTATCTATGTGATATCTTTTCATTGCCAGCACCCACCCTGTCAATGGAAGCTCCTCCAGTGTCTCCATCCATCTACTCATTTCCATAATCTTCTCCAGCTCTTACATGTGTAAACCTAACCCTCCCCTACAACCCTTCCCACTTTGACCAAACTGGAGGAGATTACTAATGCTCCCTAATCTGTGAAACTGTCTCCAACCAAAATTGCTGTCTTTGTCACTTGGAGAATCTGTCTGATTCCACACCCTCTTTATCTAAATAACTGGCAGAACCTAAGCCTTCCTGTATCTATAAACATCTTCAGTCACGACTACCCTCCATACGTCTATTTGTTTTTCCAATCTGTACAACCCACTTTACCTCTGTACTCAGCTCCATTCACCTGAAACGTTCCTGTCTGTGTAAAACACCCCATCCTACCACTATCCTTATCCCTGTAAACTGCTCCATTCCTCCCAACCTCCCCATCTCCATGAACTCCTGTAGGCCCGCCAGCTCTCCACATCTCTGTAACCTCCTGTGGCTCTGTGCTCCTCCCTCCCTGTGAAAGCACCTCCCAGTCTGGTCATCTGCTCCAGATCAGACCATTGCTGTCTCTGTTACCCCATACAACCTTAGCAACGCCTCCTATTTGTGTCACTTCATTCAGATCACATCCTCTCCCACTTCCCGGAACCTCTTGCTGCCATCATAACCCTTGCTATTTAGAACAAGGAATAGCACATTCCGGTACAAGCCATTCAGCCCTCAATATTGTGCTGACCTTTTATCCTACTCTGAAGACGAAGCGAACCTACATACCTGACATTTTACTGTCATTGATGTGCCTATCCAAGAGTTGCTTAGATGTCTGTAATGTGTCTGCAATTTACTACCACGGCTGGCAATCCATTCCATGCACCCATCACACTCTGTGTAATAACATACCAGTCCTGTCCATGCCGACAGGATATCCCAACCCATACCTGCCAGCACCTGGCCCGTATCCCTCTGATAGCTAAGCTAAACACTCCGCCAATTACCTTAAACTTATGTCCCCTTGTGATAGCCATTTCTCCATGGGAAACAGTCTCTGGTTATCCACTCCATCTATGCCTCTCATTCCCTTGTACACCTCTATCATGTCACCATTCTTCCTTCTTCGCTCTGATCAGAAAAGCCCCAGCTTCTACAACCTACCTTCTATGGGCATGCCCTCCAGTCCAGACAGTAGCCTGCTCAATCTCCTCTGCACCGTCTTTAAAGCTTCCACATCCTTCCTATAATGAAGCGAACAGAACTGTTCACAATATTCCAAGTGTGGTCTAGCTGGGGTTCTGTAGAACTGCAGCAAAATCTCGCATCTCTTAAACTCAATCCCCCTGCTAATGAAAGCCAACCCACCATCCGCCTTCTTAACACCCTGTCAACTTGGGTGGTGTCCTGAAGGACACAGGATCCCTTTGTACCTGCACGCTGCTAAGAATTCTGCCTTTAACCACATAAAGGTTTTCTTCAGAATCCTCCAATCTCAAACTATCCCTACCTTTGTAAGTTGCTCCAGTCCCTACAACACTCATAAACTGTGAAACCTCCTCAAGTCCTTACATTCCTAATGTCTGCAAAATCCTGATGTCCCTCCATATCTCTCTAACCCTCACCATTCTCCAATGCCCTTCTGCGGAACATTGCATACGAAGGAGGAGTTGGAGAGTCTGGGCCATGTTACGAGGTATGAAGGGCTGCAGAACCTGGAGGATGGTACAAATGTAGGAAGGGACTTGGGACCTGCAGGAGGTTGGGGGATTCATAGAACCTCAGGATGTGACCGAGGATGGGTTTTGGAACCTGGAGGGTATTATGATTTGAACCACAGGTAATTTTTGAATGGAGCATTCAGCCGATCTTACAGTTATAGAGACGTACAGCATGGAAACAGACCCTTCAGTCAAGCGCATCCATGCCAACAGGATTTTCCAACCCAGTCTAGTCCCACCTGCCAGTACCTGGCCTATATCCCTCCAAACTATTTCTACTCACATATCCATCCAAACGTTTCTTAAATGTTGCAATTGTACCATCTGTAAGATTGGCTGAAAGATCCAATCAAAAGTTACCTGTTGTTCAAATCATAACATCATCCAGGTTCCACAACCCATTCACGGTCTCATCCTGCAGATCAGATATCCCAACCCAATGTAATCCCACCTGCTAACACCCGGCCCATCTCCCTCTAAACCCTTCCTATTCATACACCCATCCAGGTGCCTTTTAAATGTTGCAATTGTACTAGCCTCCACCACTTACTCTGGCAGCTCATTCCATACATGTACTATCCTCTGCGTGAAAAAGTTGCCCCTTAGTTCTCTTTTATATCTTTCTCCTCTCACCCTAAACCTTGCCCTACAATTCTGGACTCGCACACCCCAGGGGAAATACTTTGTCTATTTACCCTATCCATGTCCCTCTTGATTTTATAAACCCCTATAAAGTCACCCCTCAGCCTCCGACTCTCCAGGGAAAACAACCATCAGCTGTTCAACTCTCCCTATAGCTCAACCCTGGCTACATCCTTGTAAATCTTTTCTGAAACCTTTCAATTTTCACAGCATTCTTCTGATTGGAAGTAGAACAGAGTTGCATGCAGTATGCCAAAAGTTGCCTGACCACTGTCCTGTACGGCCGCAACATCACCTCCCAACTCCTGTATTCAATACTCTGACCAGTAAAGGAATGCATACCAAGTGCCTTCTTCGCTACCCTGACTCCCTGTGACTCTACTGTCAAGGAACTCTGTATTTCATTTGAAAAATTGCACAGACAGATAGAGTGGCCCAAGGTCTTCTGGGTAATGCTAGTTCAGTCTAAGCTGGTAGGCGGAGGCAGTGAAGTATTTGCAGCGCTGTCTGATGAATGGTCGAGAGATAATGCACATGTCAAACAGGCTGTTTTAAGTGCTTATGGATTGCTTATGAAAGGGAAGCCACTACAATTCCCTTTACTGTACCATCACTAACTGACAAAGCTCCTTCAGATCTATATCCTCTGAATTGTTGAAACCTGCTATCACCATTGCAACTCTCATTATTTCCTAACATTGTTGAATCTCTAAAACCGTCCCTATCAGGTTAATCTCCTCCACTGCATACAATACTCCCAGTCTGTGTAATCTCTTCAAATCCTTCAGTTCCTATATACCTATGTATAGGTGTGACTGCTTTGTGGCCATTGTATCCTCGTTTATATCTGCAAAAGATTCTGCTTACTCTAGCACATCCTATGCTCATAAGTGAATCTGGTCTCTCACAAGCCTCTCTATGACTCTCTCCTCCAGTCTCTACAAGCTTCCTTATCCCTGTAGTGTCTTGCAGCATGCACACCACTCACTCTCTCTGACATACCTTCCAGTGCATAAAATTACCTCTCCTTCTAAGTTTATTCGGTCTACAACTTCCTCCATATCCGTGCAACATTCTCCTGTTTGTATCATCTTCCATGTGCTTGCAACATTCTCCAGTCCATACCACCCTCCCTTTCCCTGTAACATTCTCCAGTCCATACCACCCTCCCTATCACTGCGATATTCTCCAGATCCCACAACTGTCGTTAAATGTATGACATCCTGGAATCATGTGAATGTTTCTACACCCTGATCAACAAAGTCCATGTAACGATCCACAACCCTACACACATCCCTTTCTCTGAAGTCTAATCAAAGACGCTTTATCTCTCTAACTTCCTCCAAACAATGAAATGTTTTCTCCTGCAAACCTTCTGTAGCAACTGTAACTATGTTTAACCCTGCAACATTGTCGTGCCCCAAACATCTCTCCCACTGTGTGACCTCTATCCATCCCTCCAAGGCCCTCTCTCGGTGACACGCGCCATGCATTTGCAACAAGGCAGATGGAACGACAGCATTAACAGAAGAGAACAGATATGATCGAACTGCTATTGTGAGCGGTGGCTGCACAATGACCATGACAGCAATGTGATTATTGAAGGGGTTGTACGGATTTAGGCAGATCAACAAAAAACCAAACAATGTCCCATTTTGTTGTGAAGAAAGGATGCAATCAGTGCATTAGTGAGACAGCCAATTTAATCTGGGAATCAAAACATAGAGTCATTTTGAATGGACAGCTTACAAATAGCAAGGGGCATCTGGAAGAACAAATCACAATCCATGCTCGTTGGTAAGTTGGATACAATATTGTCTTGGTGATAGTAGACAGAGGCATGTGGAGTGGTCAATTTCTAATTAGAAGTCTGTGACCAATGGTGTTTCACAAGGATCAGTGCTGCGATGTCTGTGTGTAATTTATATCTGTGATTCAGATGAAAAGGTCAACAGTTTGATTCGAATTTTGCAGAATACATTTGGAAAGGCATGTAATGATTAGGGATAGTTAGGGGAATTGTGGATAGTGAGGAGGAGTGTTAAAGGTTGCAGCAGTGTGTAGGTCAGCTGGGACGCTGTGCAGAGAAATGGCCAATCAAATTTCATCGGGACAAGTGTGAAGTGATACATTTATCAAGTCAAATGGAAGAGAGAGGTACACTAATTGACTCATTGGAAACATTGATAAACAGATGACCTTGGATGGAAATCCGTAGCTCCCGGAAAATAACAACACAGGAGGATGTGGTGGTAAAGGAGGAGTATGGTATGGTTACCTTCATTGGTCACAGTATTGAGTGCAGACGTTTGCATGTCATGTTGTGACTGAATGAAACTTCATTCGGCCATGTTTGGAAGGTTGCGTGTTGTTCTCATCGCCACACTACAGGAAGGATGTGGAGGCTCTGGGGAGGTTGCAGCAGAGGGTTGGCAGCATGTTGCCTGAACGAGAATGTGTTTACTGTAAGGAGGTTGGACCCAGTTGAATTGTTTTGCGAGAATATCAGAGAATGAGGGGTGACCTGGTACAGGTATATAGCGTTAGGAGAGGCGTGGATAGTTGGACTCCTTCTTCCAATGTCGAAATATCAAATACCAGGGCGCCTCGGTTTAAGGTGAGAGTGAGAAGTTTTAAGTGAGATGAATGAGGCCAGTTTTCTTTACCGAGAGGGTGGAAGCTGCTCAGGAGGTGGGAGAGGCGGCAATGAGAGCAAAGTTATGAAGTGGCATTTAGACAGAAACATGAACAGGCAGAGAATATAGGTATATCGCCCATGTGCAGGCAGGTGGGATTAGTTTAGAATAGCATCATGGTCAGCACAGCCATGGTGGGCCGAAGGGCCTATTACTGTGCTGTACTGTTCTATTTTCTAACTTAACGGCATCTACCCTGTCAAAGCCCCTCACAATCCTGGATGTTTCATTCAATTTCTCTCCTATTCTACAAAACCCCAATGGGTTCCAAGTCAATCTTCTCCACCTCTGCTCATTGGAAAATCCCACTATCTTCAGGATCAGCCGAGTGAACCTTCCCTGGCCTGCCTCCAACACAAGAATGTCTTTCCTTAGGGCACGCATACTGTTCATTATAACCTAGGTGTGGTTTGACTTGTACCTTGCATCATTTTACCAAGACCTCCCTATTTTCAGACATTCCCTCTGTAACAAGTGGCACCATTTGATTTGCCTTCTCTATTACCTGCTGATCCGTAAGCTACATTTTTCAGATTGATAAACAAGAACTCCCTCACCCCTTTCTGCTGTCAATCTGAAACCAAATAGTGTTAGCCTGACAGTAAGTCGGGAACGTGCTGGAATGTGTTTTAAAGGATATGACAACAAATGATAACTGGATGCTTAGAAACAATGGGAGACACATGATTTTAGAAAAAGGGAATATTTTAAATCTGTTGGATTCTGCATTTTGGTGTGACCATAAATGCAGAATAGATAAGGGTAGGGGAGGCTAGTTGCAGTAGAGGGATATTTGAAATTTCGATAAGTTTCAACAAGGGCTAAAAATGAGCTCGGTAGAGAATCGGGCCCCTGAAAGGTCAATGCGGCTGTCTGTGTGGAATCACTGCTGATGGGGGAGATACTGAACAAATATTTTGTGTTCGGATTTACTGTGGAGAAAGACATGGAAGCTGTGTGCTCTTCCAGCACCACTAATCCGGAATCTGGTTTCCAGCATCTGCAGTCATTGTTTTTACCTCATTGATTTTAACCGGACTGCGAATCCTCTTGCAAGGATGCCTGCCTTGAAGAAGTTTTCCTCCTCTCTCTACAAGAATCTCAGGGAGTCCCTCCACGCTGCAGGCTCACTGCCTTTATTCCTGATGAAGGGCTTTTGCCCGAAACGTCGACTTTGCTGCACTTTGGATGTTGCCAGAACTGCTGTGCTCCTCCTGCAACACTAATCCAGAATCTAGTTTCCAGCATCTGCAGTCATTGTTTTTACCTCTGTATCTAAATGGCTAGTTCTCCCTGTGTTCCATGAGATCGAACCATGCGAATCAGTCTCCCATGGGGAATCTTATCGAACGTTTTACTGAAGTCCATATAGATCACATCTACCGCTCAGCCCTCATCAATCCTCTTTGTTACTTCTTCAAAAAACTCAATCAAGTTTGTGAGACATGCATAAAGCCATGTTGACTATCCCTAATCAGTCCTTGCCTTTCCAAATATATGTACATCCTCTCCCTCAGGATTCCCTCCAAACAGCTTGCCCACCACCGAGGTCAGGCTCACTGCTCTGCAATTCCCTGGCTTGTCCTTTCCACTCTTCTTAAAAAGTGGCACCACGTTTGCAAACTTACAGTCTTCCGGCGTCTCACCTATGACAATCTATGATACAAATATCTCAGCAAGAGGTCCAGTAATCACTTCTCTAACTTCCCACAGAGTTCTCGATTACACCTGATCAGGAAGTGGGAATTTATCCACCTTTATGCATTTCAAGACATCCAACACTTGCTCGTCTGTAATATGGACATTTTGCAAGGTGTCACCATCTATTCCCTCCATTCTATATCTTCCATATCCTTTTCCACAGTAAAATCTGATGAAAAATACTCGTTTAGTGTCTCTGTCTTTTAACCGTTGTAATTGTACCCACATCCACCCTTCCTCAGGAAGTTCATTCCACAATCAAAACACCCTCTGTGTAACAATTTGCCCCCATGCCTTTTTTTTTGAACATCTCACTCTTCTAACCTTTAAATTGTGGTCTCTCCTTTTGAGACTCCCCCATCCTACAGAAAAGACAATTACCATTTAATCGATCTAAAAAACTCATTTTTTAAAATAAACTTTTATAACATCACGTCTCAACATCCAGACTCCTGTAAAAAAAAAGACTCACCCGATCCAATCATTTTTCAGAACTCAAGCCTTCCATATTCAACAACGCCCTGGTTAATCTTTTCCGAATCCCCTGCAGCTTAATAATATCCTCCCTATAACTGGGCGACCAGAACTGGGCAGAGTATTGCAGAACAGGCCTCACCAATGTCTGTGCAATCTCAACATGACGTCCCAAATCCTACACTCAATGGACTGAGCAATAGTCAGGCATGCCAAGCACTGTCTTATCCATCCTGTGATGCAAACTTCAAGAATTATGTACCTGAACCCAGAGGTCCCTCTGCTCTAAAACACTAACCGAGGCCCTAACATTAATTGTATAAGCTCTGCAATTGTTTATTTTACCTTGCATTTATTCAGATTGAATTCCATCTACAGTTTTTCAGCCCATTCACCCATTTCATCAAGATCCCTTTGTAATCTCAAAAAACCTCCTTCACTGCTGACAATGCCACCCTCCAGCCTTCCAGCCCATCACACATGGCTGTCAATGGTACAAATATCTTTGCTCGGGGCTTCACAATTTATTCCCTAGCATCACACAATGTCCTGTGATACACTTAATCAGGTCCTGGGTCTTTCCATAAATTTGTGTTTTAAAACCTCCAGCACCACCTCTTCTATAACATGCCCTCTTTTCAAGGCATAGAGATGTACAGGATAGTAACAGACTCTTCAGTCCAACTCGCCCATGCTGACCAGAAGATGTAAGTACATCCATCTCATTTTACAGCGCTTGGCCCATGTACCTCTAAACCCTTATTATTCATAAACCCATCCAGATATCTCTTAAAAGTTGTCATAGTATCAATATCTGCTACTTTCTCTCTAAGCCCATTCCATACACACATCGCCATGTGCATGAAAAGGCTGTCCCTTTTTATTCCTTTCCCCTCTAACCTTAAACCTCTGCCCTCTAGTTTTGGACTTCCCAACCCTTGGGCAAAGACCTTGAATGTTTACCCAATCCATGCCCCTCATGTTTCTATAAACCTCTGTCAGGTCACCCCTCAGTCTCCGACGCTCCGGAGAAAATAACCACAACTTATTCAGCAACAACCCTGTCAACATCTTGTGATTTTTTTCTGAACACATTCAAATTGCACAACATCCTTCCTATCTTGGGGATACTGGAATTGCAGCGAACTCCAAATATGGACTAACGTATTACTCTTATTCCCTGAGTTCCCCAGTTTTTGTCCACAGTAAGTTCTGGAGTAAAAAATGTGTTTAATGTCTTAGCCATATCCTGCTGTTCCACACATCCATGCCCTCATTGATCTTTAAGGAGCAATATTTTGTCTCGAGTTTTCTTTTACTCAATATATTAATACAATCACTTTTGGATTCTTATTCTCATTATCTGCCAAGGCTATTTCATGTACCCTTTCTGCATTCCTGATTTCCACCCAAAGTATATTCCTACAGCCCCTGTGATCCTCAGAGGTTCCCTTGATCCAGCTGGCTATACCTGACACGTAGCCCCTATTCCTTGACCAGACCCTCAATAGACAGCCAGTGTCTCCTAATGCTGTCAGCATTGAGTTGCACACAAACAGGAACCTGCTGGTGGTGATCGCTCAATTTGTCTCAATCTTGAAATATTCGCACTTGCCAGACTTCCCTTTCCCTGCAAATAGACTCCCCAATCACCTTTTGAACGTTCCTGGCTAACACGATCAAGATTGGTCAGGCCCCATTTTATGACTTGAACCTGTGGACCAGGCCTGTCCTTTTCCGAAGCTGTTTTCAAATTAATAGAATTGTGGTCACTTTGGCAAAATGCTTTCCCACTCACACCTCAGTCCCTTTCCCGACCTTAATACCCAAGGGAAGGTCAGGTTTTGCCCCTTTCTCTTTTCAGACCATTTTCATATTAATTGGGAATTACTCCCTTGCAAACACTGAACACTGACAGTCCCAGTCTAGGTTTGGAAGATTTGAAAACCCCAACCATAACAGTCCTATTATTATGATTGATATTTGAGATCTCCTGATATATTTATTCCTCACTCTGCCACTGATTATTCGGGGTCAGTGGGACAATCGTGTCAGAGTGATGACCCATTCTTATTTCTCAGTTCCACAAACATAGGTTCACTGGGTGATAACATCGGAATATCCTCTCTAAGTACTACTGGGATGATTCATGCAATCAAAACCCACCACCACACGTCCTCTCTTGCCTCCCCTTCGATGCTTCCTGTAGCATCTCCAACTTGAAACAATGAGCTGCCAGTCCTCAACCTCCCTCAGTTGTGTTTCTGTAGTAACTATAATCTCCCAGTCCCATGTTCCAATCCATGCCGTGAGGTCATTCTCCTTAGCTATCAGGTCCCTTGCATTGAAGTAAATGCAGTTTAATCATCAGTTTCCACCCCTCCCCCATTTCTTGCTATATTCGTGCCTGCCTTGTCTGCTGAAATTGCTCTCTTTAACTTGTGCACCAACCTCAATCTTCTTTCTGGCCTTCCAACTGTTTAAGTTGCAACATCCTGCCAGATCAGATTATATCCTCTCAAGCAGCTCTAACAATCGCCCCACCAGGATATGGGTCCCGCTCCTGCTCCCAGTTCAGGTCCACTTATGCTGACACCTTCAGACGTCCAGAAACTTGTTCACCAATGTCCCTGTGTTCCTCAGTACTCCAGGAGGACCTACTATTCATGATGTATATCGTTCACTTATGAGACTTCCCATAGTGCATTGCCTCACAGTGATCAGAAGTAAACTCCATCTGCCATTACTCTGCTCAGTTTATCATCTGATTGATATCTGACTGCAGTCTGAGACCATCCCTCACCTTTCATGTCATCTGCAAACCTACTAATGATTCCTTCTGTTTTTACATCGGAGTTATTATTCCACAAAATAACCAGCAATGCTTCCTGCGCAGATCCCTGTGGTGCACCCACTGATGAAAGAATTCCAAACACGAGAAGTCTATCCACTGTTTTTTTTAATCCACATTACCAACTTGCCTTGGATCCCATTGGCTCTTTACATTTGGACCAGCCTTCCACGAGGGACCTTGTCAAAGGCCTTATTCAAGTCCATGTAAACCACATCATCTGCACTGCCCTCATCAATATTTTTCGACACCATTTCAAAAAAACTGAACTGAATTCCTCAGACAGTATCTCACTCTTCCAAATCTGTGATGCTGCTGCAGAGGTGATCCTTGCCTTTGGAAGTGTTGATTCATCCTCAAAATTCATTCCAATAATTTCCCTCCCTCTGCTGTCAGACTATCTGCTCTGTAATTACCTGGCCTATCCCTGCTGCCCTTCTTGAACAAAAGAACCACATTAGCGACCCTCCAGTCATTCAACACTTCACCTGTGGCCAGCAAAGTTTTATATATATCCACCAGGGGCCCAACAATCTCCTCCCTTACCTCCCATAGCAGCCTGGGATACATTTCATTAGGCACTGGGGATTTCTCCACCTTTATGCCTGTGAAAACATTTAATACCTCCTCCTTATTCATCTTTTCTTGTTCTCGAACCTCACCGTCCCAACTGAAATCCCCGGTGACAATGTCTTTCTCCTGTGTGAATACAGATGGGAAGTATTCATTGAAGTTCTCACCGATTTCCACTGGCTCCATTACAGATTGGCCCTTTGGTTTCTAACAAGCCTCGCTGTTTACCTGGGAATCCTCTTCCTCGAACTGTACTCATTAAATTCCCTGTGGCCTCTCCTTAACAGTATCTGCCAAGGATATTTCATGCCCATTATTTGCCCGTCATTTTAAGGATTGCCTTGCACTATCTATATGTTGGTCGGTCTTTGCCTGTTTTCATCGCCTTGTATTTCCTTCATCAAGCTCAGGATATCGCTTGACCAGTATTCACTGGAGTTACTGCCTTTGTCATTCACTCTACGGAGAACACACTGGCCTTGAATTCTCCCTGTATCAATTTAACATACTTCCTGTTTCTGAGTGTGAACCCAACAGCAAAAAGTTCCTCCCGGTCTATGTTTGCCAGATCCTGTCTCGTGGTAGTAATAATGCCCAGTGACAGTAATATTCTAATGATGATGGGGCTTCCACAAATTTGGCGTCTTCACTTCTGCCCTATCCTTATTTTACCAAAATGACTTTGAAAGCTAGTGTTAGGACTACTATCACCGAAACACTCTAAAAATCCTTATGTCTGTCATCTTGTCCAGCACTACAGCCCAATCACGTTGCTGTAACCTTTTCCAATCCCAACAGCAGTCCTCCATCCTGTCCTACAGCACCTCATTATCTCTAACCTTCCATCATCCAATTCACCTCACTGTTTGTACAGCGTTTCCTACCAACCCTCCCATTATGTAATGTTCTGAAGCTTCCTGAACGCTCCCGAGATCTGTAACCATGCCCCCTCTCTCTCTCTTCAATCTTCTCTGTCTCTGTGACTAACTCCCAACACTACAATGTTCCGTACCTTTGACCACCTCCAGTCAGTACTAGCCTTCCTAGCTCTCGAACATCCTGCAGCCACTAAAACCATCCATGTACCTGAAATATCCTCTCAGTTGTTGTAACAACTCTCATTCTCACAACTGCCTCTGTCGATAACCTCAGCCAGTCCAAAGAATCCTTGCTAACTCAGTAACCTCACCCAATGTATACAACTCTGAGTATGACTAACTTCATCCAGTCTCCCCAACTGTCCCTAACTCTAATTGTAGAGAGAATCCACAACCCTCCCTATTGCGTTCACCTCCTCCAGTCCCTCTCATGGACACCATCTATGGAACCTTATCCTGTCCCTGACTATATTCTCTTCCTGTTCCAATAAACCTTGTGAACTTTGTGACCTAGTCCAATCTCTGCAGTGCTCTGTATAATCAGCCTCACTGTGCCTGGAACCTGGCTTTAATTCCAGCCTTGGCCGATTGTCTGTGTGGACTTTGCATGTTCTCCCCCCTGACTGTGTAGGTTTCTTCCGGGTGCTTTAGTTTCCTGCCATAGCTCGACATTTGCACGATACGTGATTGTCGATCATAAATTGACCGTAGTATTCAGGCAAGTGTGCTTTAGGTGAGTTCATCATGAGAAATGCAGGGTTTAATGGACAGGGAGAGGGATGGGTCTGGTTAGGATGCTCTTTAGAGGGTTGGTGTGGGCTTGTTGGGCCAAATGGCCTTTTTCCACACTGTGGAGATTCTATTCAGGTTATTGTCCAGTCCTGTCAACCATCCCTGTCTCTTGAACCTTGCCTCATCCCCAATACTCTCCTTATATGTGTAATCTCCAACAGTCTCTAAAACACTCCTTGGCGATGTCAGCTTCTCCAGTCCTTACCATGATCAATATGACTGTCACCTCTTCCTGCTTTTAGAACAATCCTTATAACTGTTGTCATTGGTTACATCACTCCCAATCACTGTTCCATCCTGAACCCCCCCCCCCCCCCCAAAACATTTATATCTCTGTAAACCCATCTGGACTGTGTGTACCTCCTTTTGACAGTCCCGTTCTGAGACTTTCTCTATATCAAAAACGTCAATAAGTGTAGGAAACCCTTATTATTGTAACCTCCCTCCAGCCTTACAGCACTGAGGATCTGTAGAAGCTCTCTTCAACCCGCCAGCCATCTCTGTGTCTGTAATCTATTCCACTCCCCAGAATTCATTCTCTCTGAGCTCTTCTGTAGTCCATTAAACACTCCCTCCCACTGTCTGTGTCATTGTAACCTTCTCCAAAAACACAACCTTCCCTATCTGTGTAAATCCCGACACCAGTCCCTATCCTTCTAAGCTCCGTCTAACAATATAACCCTCCATGTTTGTGTATTCACCTTCAGTCCCTACTCACCTCCCTATCTGTGTAACCTTCTCCAGGCATTTTTTGCTTCACTCTCTTCAACTGTCCCTGTCAGTGTAATCTCTTCTGGACCCGAAAACTCCCCTCTCTTTAACTTACTCAGGCAACACAACCCTCACTATCTGTGACCTACTCCTGTCGGAGAACCCTCCCTCTGTGAACTGCTCCAAATCTTCAACTCTCCATAAGCTCCTGCAGTCTTAGAGCCCTCCCTGTGTACATAACCTCTTCCAGTCCCTAAAACGCCATCAGTCTGTGGAGACCCTACCAGCATCCCTATCTGTGTTATCCTCTCAGGTCCCTGCAACACTCCCGATCTGTAGATCCCACTCCAATGCCTGTGTTTCACCCGGTCCTGTTCCTACAAGACTCATTAACTATGTAACATTCTCCCGTCACTATCACCCACCGTGTCAATGTAAGCTCCTCCTGTATCTCCATCCAGTTACGCATCTCCATAACCTTCTCCAGCTCTTACACCCCTATCTGTGTAAACATCACTCTCCACTCGAACCCTCCCTACCGCAGGAACTTCCTCCTGTTTGTGTAATACTCCCTTATCTGTGAAACTGTCTCCAACCAAACTTGCTACCCCAATCTCTGAAAAACGAATCCAGATTCCACACCCTCCTTAACCCCCAGAACCTAAGCCTTCCTATATCTATAAACATCTTCAGTCACGATGACCCTCCATATCTCTGTTTGTTCCGCCAGATGTTACAAACCTCTTTATCTCTGTAATCTGCTCAGTTCCCTAAAACAGTCCCTGTCTGTGTGATCCAGCCCTGTCTACAAACATCCTTATCCTGGTAAAACTTCTCTATCCCTCCCAGCATTCCCAACTCCTTGAACCCGTCAGCCCTACAGCTCTCCACATTTCTGTAACCTCCTGTGGGCCTATGGTCCTCCCTCCCGTGAAACCACCTTCAGTCCCCACATCCCTCCCAATCTGGGTCCTCTGCTCCAAATCAGACCATTGCTGTCTCTGTAAACACCTCCACCCCTGACAACTCTTCTCATTTGTGTAACCTCGTTCAGACCCCATACTCTCCAGCTTCCTGCATCCTCTTCCTGCATTGCAACTAAAACCACATGTTTATGTAATATCCACCAGTGCTTAAACCTCCCCAACTCAGTAACCACTTGCAGCCCTAACAAAGCACCTAAACTGTGAAACCTCTTAATTCCCTACAATCCTCCCTCCTCCCTCCTCCTCAACTACCTTCATCACCATGAAACCTCACAATCACTGAAGTCACCTTTTGGCACTGCAACCCTCCTAATGTCTGCAAAATCCTTTTGTCCTGATATCCCTCCCTGTCTCTGTAACCCCACCACCCTCCAGTGCCCTTCTGGGGAACCTGGCAGAGGAGGGATGTTTTGTAGAGTCCGGGCCATGTTACAGAGGTACAATCCTGGGAATTACAGATTTAGTCTAATGTCTGTGGGTGCAGATTATTGGCAAAGACTCTAAAGACAGGATTTATGACTACTTGGAAAACTATCGTTCATTAGAGACAGTCAGCACGGGTTTGTGAGGGGCAGGTCATGCCTCACAAATCTTATTGAATTATTTGAGGATATGAGCGAATACGTTGATGGCTCATTCAGAAAATAAGGAGGCATGGGATACAGGGAAATCTGTCTGTCTGGTTACAGGATTGGATGGCCCAGAGAAGACAGAGGGTGGCAGCAGGTGGACAGTATTGAGTCTGGAGCTCAGTGACCAGTGGTGTTCTGTAACAGTCGGCTCTGGGACTCTGCTCTCTGTGATTTTTATAAATGACTTGGATGTGGATTTTGGAGAGTGGGTTAGTAAGAGGTGAGGCCATACTGGATTTGGTTCTGGGTAACGAACCAGGCCAGGTGTTAGAATTGGAGGTAGGTGAGCACTTTGGGGACAGTGATCACAATTCGGTGACTGTTAATCTGGTGATGGAGAGGGATAAGTGTGCACTGTAGGGCAAGAGTTATAGCTGGGGGCAGGGAAATTATGTGCGGTGAGGCATGACTTAGGATGGAAAAGTAGGCTTCAAGAGAAGGGTGCAATCGATATATGGAGCTTGTTCAAGGAGCAACTATTGAGTGGCCTTGATAAGTATGTACCTGTCAGGCAGGGAGGAAAGGGTCATGTGAGGGAGCCGTGGTTTAATATGGAATTGGTTACCTGGTTAAAGGGAAGAGGGCGGCCTATGTAAAGATGAGGCGTGAAGGTTCAGTTGGGGAAATTGAGAGTTATAAGGTAGCCAGGAAGGATCTAAAGAGAGCTAAGAGCAGCAAGGAGGGGACATGAAAAGTCCTGAGTTGGTAGGATTAGGGAAAACCCAAAGGCTTTCTATAGGTATGTCAGGAATAAAAGAATGACTAGGGTAGGAATAGGTCCAGTCAAGGATAGTAATGAGAAGTTGCGTGTGGAGGCTGAAGAGATTGGGGAGATACTGAATGAATACTTTTCGTCAGTATTCACTCAGGAACAGGGCATTGTTGCCGAAGTGAATATTGAGTCACAATTAGAATGGATGGCTTTGAGGTATGTAGGGAAGAGGTGTTGGAAATTCTGGAAAGGGTGAAAAGTCCCCTGGGCCTGATGGCACTTATCCTAGGATTCTCTGGAAGCAAGGGAGGAGATTGCAGAGTCATTGGCCTTGATTTTTATGTCCTCGTTGTCTACAGGAATAGTGCCAGAAGACTGGAGGATAGCAAATGTGGTTCCCTTGTTCAAGAAGGGAGTAGGGATAACCCTAGTAACTATAGTCCTGTGAGTCTCACTTCTGTTGTGGGCAAAGTCTTAGAGAGAATTGTAAGGGATAGAATTTATGAACATCTGGATAGGAATAATGTATCAAGGATAGTCAGCATGGTTTTGTGAAGGGCAGGTCGTGCCTCACAAACCTTATTGAATTCTTTGAGAAGGTGACTAAGGAGGTGGATGAGGGTAAAGCAGTAGATGTGGTGTATATGGATTTTAGTAAGGCATTTGATAAGGTTCCCCATGGTAGGCTACTGCAAAAAATACGGCGTTATGGCATTGAGGGTGCGTTGGAGGTTTGGATTAGAATTGCTGGCTGGAAGACGACAGAGGGTAGTAGTTGATGGTAAAGTTTCATCTTGGAGTGTAGTTACTAGCGGTGTTCCGCAAGGATCTGTTTTGGGACCATTACTGTTTGTCATTTTTATAAATGACCTGGAGGAGGGGCTAGAAGGTTGGGTGAGCAAGTTTGTGAATGATACGAAAGTCGGTGGAGTTGTTGACAGTGAGGAAGGATGTGGCAGGTTACAGCGGGATATAGATCAGCCTGCAGAGCTGGGCAGAAAGGTGGCAAATGGAGTTCAATGTAGCTAAATGTGAGTGATGAATGAATGATTGTTGGTAAGAGTAACAAAAAGATGGGGTACTGGGCTAATGATCAGATACTTGGTAGTGTGGATGAGCAGAGGGATCTTGGTGTCCGTGTACACAGATCTCTGAAAGTTGCCAGCCAGGTAAATAGTGCTGTGAAGAAGGCATATAGCGTACTGGCTTTTATTGGCAGAGGAATTGAGTTCCGGAGTCCTGAGGTCATGTTGCAGTTGTATAAGACTCTGGTGCGGCCGCATCTGGAGTATTGTGTGCAGTTTTGGTCGCCATACGATAGGAAGGATGTGGAGGCACTGGAACGGGTGCAGAGGAGGTTTACCAGGATGTTGCCTGGTATGGTAGGAAGATCATATGAGGAAAGGCTGAGGCACTTGGGCTGTTTTCATTGGAGAAAAGAAGGTTTAGGGGTGACTTGATAGAGGTGTATAAGATGATTAGGGGTTTAGATAGGGTTGACCATGAGAACCTTTTTCCACGTATGGAGTCAACTATTACAAGGGGGCATAGCTTTTAAATTAAGAGGTAGTAGGTATAGGACAGATGTTAGGGGTAGATTCTTTACTCAGCGAGTTGTGAGTTCATGGAATGCCCTGCCAGTAGCAGTGGTGGATTCTCCCTCTTTCTGGGCATTTAAACGGGCATTGGATAAGCATATGGAGGATAGTGGACGAGTGTGGGTTAGGTGGGCTTGGATCAGCGCAACATCGAGGCCAAAGGGCCTGTACTGCGCTGTATTTTTCTATGTTTTATGTAAGTTTGCTAATCATATGAAGATTGTTGGAGTGGTGGGTAATGTGGAGGGCTATTGTAGATTGCATAGGGACATTGACAGGACACAGCTGGCCTGGAAGTTGCAGATGGAGTTAAATCTGGAAAAGTGTGAAGTGATTCATTCTGGAAGGTTGAATTTTAATACAGAATTCAGGGTTAAAAGGCAGAATACTTGGCAGTGTGGAGGAACAGAGAGACCATGGGGTCTATGTCCATAGATCCCTCAAGTTGCCACGTACGTTGGTAGGTTGTTAAAAAGGCATATATTGTGTTGGCTTTCCTTAGCAAGGGGATAGATTTTAAGAGCAGTGAGGTTTTAGTGCATCTTAATAGCCTCCTAGTGAGACCACACTTGGAATATTGTGTTCAGTTCCGGCCCCCTGTTTACAGGAAGGATGTGCAAGTTTCAGAGAGGGTACACAAGAAATTTACCAGGGTGCTGCTTGGAATGGAGACATTTCTCATGAAGAAAGTTTGAGGGAGCTAAGGCTTTTTTTCATTGAAGTGAAGAAGGGGGTGGGGCAACCCTGTAGAGGTGAACAAAATGATGATAGGCACACAGAAGAGTGAATAGTCAGAGACTTTTCCTCTTATGGAATAAATGGCTGTAACAAGGCGGCATAATTTTAAGGTGAATGGAGGATGGATAAGAGGATAGAGAATGGTAGGTGGTTGGATGGACTGCCAATGGTGGTAGTAAAATTAGACACATTCAGGGACATTTAATAGACTCTTGGACAGACACATGGATAATAGTAAAATGAAGGGTATGTAGGTAATTTTGATCTTATAGTTGGATAAAAGGTTGGCATGAAATCATGGCCGAAGGGTCTTGGGCTGAACTGTTCTGCGTTCTATGTTCTGTCGGTAGTGGGAGCTGGGTGATAAACTCAGATCAGTGTAAAATGATATGGCATTCAGGAGGAGCTAGTGAACTGGATTCAAAATTGGCTTGATGGTAGGAGACAGCGGGTGACGGGAGACATGTGTTTCTGACTGGAGGCATGTGACCAGCGGTGTAGTGGGTCCCCTGTTGTTTGTCATTTGGATAAATGGTTTGGATGGAATATTGGTTCCTGGTAAGTAACTTCTTGGGTGGCACTGACATTGGAGGTAAAGTGGTTAGTGGAGAAGATCGTATATATTACAACATGATGAACAGTACTGCTGGGATAGTGGGCTGAAGAATAGCAGATGGAGTTTAATTAGATAAATGTGAAGTGTTCTATTTTGGTGAAACAAACCAGGGGTGGACCTGTACAGTTAATGTTTGGGCCCTGGGTGGTGTTGTCAGTCAGAGACCGAGGTATGCAGGTACACAGTTCTTTGAATGTGTTGTCACAGTAGACAGGCTGGTGAATCAGACATTTGGATGTTTACCTTCATTGGGGAGAGCATTCAGAGTAAGAGTTGGCATGTAATGGTGCATCTGTAAAATACATTGGTGAGGCTATCATAAAAATATTGTTGTTCAGTAAGAAGAACTCATTTGGTTCACTTACCTCCTTTTAGGAATCTGATCCAGACCTACAGCAATATGGCTGACTCTGAGCTACCCTCTAGGTAATTAGCAGTCGGGTCAAAGAATGTTCGTCCAGGCAGTGACAACTACATCCAACGAATGAATAAATAAAAAGACCTATGCACTTCCGTACCTCTGGAAACAAGTCCAGCTGCAGCAATCCGTACTGGTTTTGTAACACCATTCTAGACCTGACCACTCTCTATAACACTCTCACCACCTCCCACCTTCACCTCTCCCTGTTCCTATCGTGTCATTAACCCTGACAATGATTCCCCTTCCCACTGCCCTCCTCCTGCTACCAGACCCTTTGCAATCCATTTAACATTTACTCCTAAAGCACTCTCTCACTTCAAGATTTTAAAGTATTTTGTGCTGATCTTCTCAGCCTCATAATCTAGTATGATCCCTTTTGTCCTGAGTGAGGGACCAGTGGGGATTTCTTGCTGAGGGTTTTTACTGTTTCAATGGAATGTCCTTCTGTTGTGTTTTATACTGTTCCTTGAAAATGTTTTCCACTGTCCATTTACAAACACATATTTCAGTCTGTTTAGGCGTTTACCTTGGTCAGTTCTCCTCTCAAACTCATGTAATTGGCTATTTTTGTTTCTAGTTGCAGCTCGTCCTTTCTGTGATTCACTTTAAAAACATTTTGTGTATTTAGCTGTACTTTATCACAATTTCCCGAAGGATCTCTCCGTGACGTTACACATTCACTAAGTTTCATCACACGGTCGCTCTGACATAGTTACATCCCTAGCCTGTTGCACAGCGAAACACTGAAAAAAAAAATAACCGAACTCCTCTTCCAATATCAATGTTCTCCGTGTGATTGGTCCAGATTATACAAATAATGAAGTTTTCCAAATTTATCACAATGCCTTTATTAAAAATCCAATGAGTTCCTGTGTAATACAGTGATGAGCAATTGGATATAGTTCGTTGGCTAAAATTGTTTCTGCTGCTTGTGTCCTTGGCAAGTAGTAGCCAGAATTTACATTCAGACTGACTCGACTTCATGTTCTGATGCCAAATGCTTTCTTTGTTGATGTCTTCGTTATCCATTATTGTTAGCAATTACACATTTTGCCCGAGTATCACAAGGTTGTAAACCACTGAATATTTTTGTTCACACTGTATCCATATTTCCCTGGTGTCTAAATCTCTTTTATCTCTGTCACAAATCCACCTTATTGCATCGACGTTGTCCATTCAATTAAAAGTATTCCTTTCCTTAATTATTGTCACAAATCTATTCACTGACGTACATTTTACATAAACGCTGTCCCATCCTGTTCCTTTTTGCTTATCTTCAGCCAATCCCCAGGCTGTTTTCGTGTGCCACATTTTCCCTTTGGGATTTCGGAAAGTTCCTTTCACCTGAACGCTGTCCCTGCATCCTCTCTGCCAGTTAACCCCTTGGCCATTAACCTACCGACATGATCGGCCAGGACAATGTCCCAGCCCGTTTCCAGTGGGGCCATCCAAAAGGATTATTATTTAAAATCAGGCATGGGATGAATTTATCTCTGGCTGACCAGCCTTTCTTGCCCAGCCGAGCTGCCCTGAGTTGAAGGTAGCTGAATATGCTTTCTCCTACCAGTTCAGCGGGTCAGTGAGAGGCAAACACTTTGCTGTGGGTATGTCGTGCAGATCAGGTGAGGATGGGCAGATGTCCTTCTCGAAAGGGCAAGTGGTTTGGTATTTTTGGTCATCAGCAATGGTCTCATACTTACTTTTGGCGATTGTTAATTACTATTTTTAAAATTAGTGATTTCAAATTCCACCATTGTTGATGCTGGGATTCCAGCCTGTATCCCCCGAACATTAGCAGAGGTTTGG